>NC_056575.1:3456956-3671886 GCF_018340385.1 Cyprinus carpio
CTTTAAGGAACACAGAGGAATGAGTATTTTATTTTAGGGATTAATTATTAGTGAAAGAGATAAGGACAAATTAGTCATAAAGCAGGCTCTCATTTTATGCTAAATGACAGTGTATTACGAATTCAAGTATACTATCCAGACAATAGGGTAAAATCAGGTAAATTTGATCATTAACATTATATGATTGTCCAAAAGTCTCCATATTCGCCTGAACCCTATGAAGAGGAACACCCTTGATGTGACTAACGAGAGACACAAAACAGTTGTTTAAAATTTTCAGGCAAAAAAATAAAATAATAAAAGTCCTGATATGGAAAAGTATATTTTTCCATTAAATGATAAGCCTTCTAGAATATTTTCTGACATGCATTTTAGTGAGAAAACAACAGTGATAAACTGTGCTACTCGTGTTTACAAAAATAAATGTCAACAAACAAAAAACTGAACCTTATCCATTGACAACTACAAAGTGTCTCCTCTTGCATTATGATCAGACATTGACTGCTGAACCGCAACCATGTAGAGTAATAGTTTTGATGTGATTTCATACTGTACCTGTTTGACAGTGCTTGTCATGCTGCATGTAGATAAAATGGAGGAAAAAGACATTAAAAGATGCAAGACTGCTATATTTGTTGGACATGCACGTGCCTGAACCTGTTAGGATCAGACGATATTTGGCCGAAATCTGTGTAGCGCCATTTTGGCAATTCTGAGCAGTACGCAGATGGCGTACGCTCTTCTGTATCAGCCGCGCCACAAGGATACGTTTTTTATGTGTATTTACGCTTTGGTTTGAAAGCAAACAACGCATCAGCGCAGCACTGCTGGCACAGAAGAGCGTACCATCTGCGTACTGCTCAGATTTGCTAAAATGGCGCTACACAGATTTGGAGAGACACAGAGCAGAGGAATTGTTGAATAAAGTCGTTATTTTTGTTTTCTTCGTGTACAAGAAGTATTCTCATCGCTTCATAACATTACGGTTGAATCACTGATGGCAGATGGAGTATTCTGACAATGCTTTTCATACTTTCCTGGACCTTGACACTGTTATTTACTTGGCAGTCTATGGGACAGTCTCAAGCCTCCCTGTTTTCATCCAAAATATCTTAAATTGTGTTTCGAAGATGAACGATGCTTTTACGGGTTTGGAACGATATGGGAGTAAGTGATTAATGACAAAATTTTCATTTTGGGATGGAGTAACCCTGTAATGTCCTTATGATTTTTGGCCTAAAAGAAATATCGATAATTTTGACCCATACAGTGTTTTTTTTTTTTTGGCTATTGCTACAAATATACCCCAGCAACTTAAGACTGGTTTTGTGGTCCAGGGTCACATTAAAATCACCCATTGTGTAAGGGAATTACTGCTGGACAATGACTAATTTGCGAGCAAAATGCAAATACAAATTTGAGCACAGTAGCTAATCAACATTACAGTGCTAATTTACATGTCAGTGTCATAAACTCATTACATGAATGTGTCTGCTCTGAAACCGAATGGATTGAATTTCAGTGATATTGAACAGAGTCTGTGTTTTGAATCTAATGCAAATAATTCTGTTGTAAAGGTGAGAAGGAGTCAATCCTGTTGTAGTGGTATTTGAGAACACTGTCTCCTAAAATATCAACAAAGAACTAGAACAAGGTGAAACAAATTTGCATTATATTTATGTGAGTCTGAGTTTTTCGGCAACTGCTACAGTACCTACAGTATGTAAACTATATTACACAGCCTTTTAAAGGAATACTTCACCCAAAAATAAAACTTTTCTTAAAATTTACTCCTCCTCAGGCCATCCAAGATGTAGATGATTTTGATTCTTCATCAGAACAGATTTGGAGATTTTTACCAAATTTCTCTCCTGATTCAGACAAGACAACTTCAGAAATATCATGGAAAGAGAACTCATATTTTATTTGTTAAGGAATAGTTAGAAGTTAAAAACATCTTGATGCATTTGCTCCTTGCAAACATGCAGCTTTTCACTTTACAATACAATAACTGATGGACTGGAGTGGTGTGAATTACTTGTGGATTATTGTGATGTTTTTATCAGCTGTTTGGACTCTCATTCTGACGGCACCCATTTACTGCAGAGGATCCATTGGTGAGACAGTGATGCTTAATTTCTACAAATCTGTTCCCGCAATTAACAAACTCATCTACATCTTGGATGGCCTAAGAGTGAGTACATTTTCAGCAAATTTAAATTTTTAGGTGAACTATTCCTTTAAAGCAGCTGAAGGATAACAGACATCAAACGTCAGTGAAAGCGAAGACATGCTTTCGATCTGGAATACATTAGTCTTCAAATAGCAAAGACGCCCTTGGGTAATTTAACACTGCTTAAAGCAATAATGACCACAAAAGGAGTGAAATGAGAGAATGATTTATAATTACGTCTTTTCTGAGAGACGGCTTGCAGGCAGGCAGTGACTATATCACAGTTCTTCTGAAACTTCTGCCGAAGTCTGTCCTTCCTCTTGACCTGACGCACCAGTTTGGCTGACTGCACACCGATACGATACTTCACTTCCTGAATGATCCACTTTAGCTCCTCTGGACCTGAGCACAAAATAAAGGTTGCTAAAGGATATGCATTCATTTGATAGAAAATAAAAAAGCATGCAAAACTCTAATTCATGCATGCAAAACATGGAACTTGTGTAGAAAGATTTAGATCGTTATGACTGACTTAACACTGTGTATACATATGTACAAAAGACCTCTGTATGTAAATTGTCGTGATGGCCTACAAAGAACCTGAGCACCTGAGACAACAATTAAATTACTTCAGCAAACAAAGGGTTAAGATTTAACTGGCTCTCAGAGTGGCTTTATAACTGGAGAATCTGGGCAATATTTACAGTGTGGCACACTATACTTCATCTAAAAACGTTTTAAATGACCTAATCATATTGAGAGAATATTACTTTTAATTTTACTTAAGAGTAATGTCACTCCAAATGCAAATGTGCAGCAAAAATTAAATACAATAAGCTTATAAAAAAATATTTTTATAGCATGATTTAAAATATAAATAACTATGGGCACTAAAAAAAAAAAAAAAAAAAAAAAAGGAAAAATTCTGTTAATTATTAAAATATTTATAAGGCACATATACTACCAGTCAAACGGAAAAATTTAGATTAATTACATATTTATGTAATAAATTATCTTAAACTGTAATATTTCACAATGTATCAGATTTTACTGTATTTTTTAAACAAATCTTAATTATTCCAAACCCTGGACAGGTTGTGTATGAATAACATAAACAAGAATTAATTAACAGTCTGAATCGAATTTAATTGATTTCATTTGAAAAAGAAAGTGGTGCTCACCTTTTTGAGCCAGGTATTTCATCTGATGGCGTCTCGTGTGCTTCTCCTGAAGTTCTTGGAGGAAGTTGGAGCCCGTGTTACTCCTTCCCAAGAAGGCTTCTGAGCTGGAGGCTTCGGTCGAGCTGTCCACTCCTCTGACACCATTACTGTATGTGTCATAGAGCTCCACTAACAGACAGTCCACTATAGATGATGCCCGGGACACTCTCCGATCCTCTTCATCCGAGTACCCACCTGCTTCATGGATCCCCCCTCCACCTCCTCCTGCTCTCTCCATACAGATCTCTCCAGCTGCTGCTCCATGAGGCACATTTGCGCACTTGGATAGTGAGGCCGAAGCTGTTTCGGAGCACTCACAGTATCCATCCGACACTGAACGTCCATTTGAAACCCATTTGTGAAACGCTGAAAACCCGTCAAGGTGCGACGCACCTGAGTTGAGGAAAACTCCGCTCTCCTCCTCCGAGCAGATGTCACATATGTCTATCTCCTTAAGGTCCTCTTTGGCCACTTCCACTCCAGACATCTTTTAGCCCTCTTTAAAGCTCAGCATTACACATTCATGCACACATGCTGCGCATAAGTTCAAACCAAAGAGTGTTTTAGATGAATCAATAAGGAACTCAAGTTCCGGGTGCGTTCCATTCCTTGAGCGGGGTTGGCAGCGTCCTCTCCCAGGCTCCAGTTTCCTTCCTGAACGGACTAAATCCTGATTGCACGCCCCTGCAGCAGGAATAGTTCAACCCATCTACGAAACTTTTTAAACAAAGTTTGTAAACAACCGGTGAATGAGACATATACAGCATTTGCTTATTTCACAACAATAACATTTAAAAAATAAAAATACAGACCAAATTGTTTGTAAATGAAGGTGTCCAAATAAATAACGTTGCATTAGTTAAGCATCTGGCAAAAACTACATTTATAACAACATGTATTTGAAAAATAAGGATATATCCGAGATGAAAAAAGTATATATATTTTAATTAATTATTTTAATTAAAAAAAAAAGTTATTTATTTTTTCTCAAACATAATTTTTCAAGGTAAAATAAGTTACTCCATTTGATTACAGTATAAGGTATAATTTATCAGTGCTTTAAGTGGGCCGGTACGCACCGGTTACTCAGTACCGCCACTTATAGCTCTTGATCAAACGTACCGCCACCTCTCCGTGCGCCCAGAACGTGCTTTTAGCGTACCGGTACGCTCATTTGGACATCTGGTTTTAATAGAGGTTTTAATCCTTTGCCTGCGCTGCCGCTTTTCAGAGCGCCCTTCATAATGCACGCTTCCTAATTCGTCCCACCTAGAGCAGAGAGGAGTTTTACAAGTGAAAAGCGCATGCGTCGCTTTTGCCGCTTTCAGTCATCAACGTAGCCGGAAAAACGCGCACACTCGGCTCGGGTAAAAATACAAATACATTGAACACACTTAATATGCTCTCCTGGCTTCAGACTCTGAGTACTAAAAAACACGGTCAGAATCAGGGACTCGCTCGCTGACACCCTGTTCTTTTCTATGGTTATGTTATGTTTTACCAACTTACATTTTTTAAAACAAAAACAATAACCCTTTGCACATTTTATTTATGTTCAGTAGCTTCTAAACCCAAAATCCTTTTGCGCATTATTTATGTTCAGTAGCTCTTTCTAGCTCAAGCAAATACACAAAAATAATAAAAGGATTTATTATTTTTATAAGTCGTCTGTTGAGGTGCTGTATATAAACAACCCCTTCAACATAGTTGTTGTTACCCTCAGGGAATGAGGGGAGTCATCAAAAAAAAAAAAAAAAAAATATCATATAAGCCATAAAACCGGCACCCTTTCATCGTAAAAATGATGCGAGAAATGCTGTTATTGTTATATAAAAAAAATAGGGTCTAAAGGGGTCCATTGTTATATAAAAAAAATAGGGTCTAAAGGGGTCCTCTGGTTTTTGTGACCAACTGCATGAAACTCTAAATTAAAGCGAAAACCTGCATTATTATCGTACCGTATATTATTAAAATATACAACTTTTGTAAAGTAGTGGAGGTTTAAGAGGTACAGATAATAAAAAGTGATCACATGAGCCATAAAACATGAATTTTATGAATGACATCATCATGCCTTTGAGCATAAACATCAGCTGACTGAGACTTCCGTCTCTCCACATGTCTGAAACCATACATGAAAGTTTTATTAATCCTACTATGGCGACGGGTAAGAGCATGAATATTAATGACGCTAAGGGATTGACTAGAATCTGATTGGCTGTGCGGCAGACGTTGGTAGGTGGGCGGAGAGCCGTTGAGAAACAAGTTGAGTTGAATTCTCAACGGCTCTGGGTGGGCGTTATTCTTCAGGCGAATTAGCGAATCCTACTATGTTGCATGCTTGGCTCATTAATATAAATTAGGCTACGTGACTAGACGCCACAAGAGGTAACCAAGCAACGTCAGAATGTGTAATTAATATTCATGAGGCAAAAACGTCGCCATAGTATGACTCGTTCATTTCGCACACTAGACAAGGCAAGCTAACTGCTCCTCTGAAGGAACGTTTTCCTTAACAGTATTTCATGCTTTTATCGCAAGAAAAGGCCCTCGTTTAGGCCATGGCTTTCTTTGTTTTTAATTCGGCGTCAAAGATGGTTTCGTCTCCGTTAGTGATATTAGGTTTTATTCTCATCTGCGTCACTTTGCATTGTAACAGTCTGGCCGAGGCTAAAGCGAATCCCAGACCGAATATTGTTTTAATCCTGACTGATGATCTGGATGTCTCCATTGGCGGAATGGTGAGTATATTTTCTAAGAAAGTGAGTTTTTTTTGTTGTTGTTGTCATGCTCTGTGGTCGTGATTTCCTCCATGCATTTCACTTTATGTATCGTTGCTAAGTACGTTAAACGAGCTGCATAATCAGCATCTTGCCATCTTTCATTGTACAGATGCCTTTAGTGAAGACTAAAAAGCTGATAGGTGATGCTGGGATAACCTTTACAAACGCGGTAAGTAGAAATTGAGCTGGATCTATCCCTTGTTGCATGGGATCTTGCATGACATGTAAGCTTAAAAAGCCCTCATATTGTTCTAAATAAGAATATTTATAGATTTGTTAGGGATGTCATGTAGAAAGTGCATTGAGGATCAACCAGCATGCATGCTTGCTATTGCAGCTGTCATTTTGCACAGCATCTCCCAACTATTCTTGTCATTTCTTCTGTCATGCAGTTTGTCGCCAGTCCCCTTTGCTGTCCCAGCCGGGCCAGTATCCTGACGGGCAAATACCCTCATAACCATCACGTGGTCAACAACACACTGGAGGGCAACTGCAGCAGCACTGCATGGCAGAAGACCCAAGAGCCCGAGACTTTCTCTGCCTTCCTTCAGAAACACGGCACATATCAGACCTTCTTTGCTGGGAAGTATCTGAACGAGGTAAAGACACAAACTGGGAACTTTTGCAATGGTGAAACCCTTCCTTTAGAGTAGAAAACATTTTCTAGTCTATATATACCTTTAGTCATACTGACAGAGCAGATGTGAAACAGTTGACAGTACATCATCTTGAATCATCATGTTTCTCTGCTTCAGTACGGCAGTAAAAAAGCAGGAGGAGTGGAGCACGTCCCTCTGGGCTGGGATCACTGGTTCGCCTTGGTAAGAAAAATTCTGAAGATCGTGCTTTCACCAGAGCTTTAGGGTTGTCATGTACATGATGCTCTAGTGCAGATAACTTGTCATTTTAATTAAAAAAGAAAAGAGACTAAAATTAAAGTGAAAACAAAACTGAAAGCTAATTCAAAATAATAATAAAACCTATAATGGTTTATAATTAAAGCATAAAGAAGAGGCCTGGTGGCTTAACTTCAAAAAATTAAACTGAAGAGAGTTAAAAAAGAAATAAAAGAATTCAAATAAAGAGATTAAAAAATAAAGAAATTTAAAAGGGCTTGACACTGTGTTCCAGCTTCTCTACTAAATCATAGTAGAGAAATGACAAGCCCTTCAACCTTTCCCACCAGTGCTGCAAAGGTCCAATTTTAGCTGGAAGGTTAGAAAAACAGTCTGTAGCCAATAATATAGCATATTTGTTTAGTTGGTACAAGAACTCGTGCAAGAAATGAATCCAGAAGAGAAAGAGTATGATTTCTGGAGCCTTATTCTCTTATTAGCAGCTCTTTTTTTTTTTTTTTTTTTAAAGACCAGTAAAATGCATGTTGTTTTTATTTATATTTTTAAAATTCAGTTTTACATGTATTAACTTTTATTTTAAATATAATTTTTTTTTTATTCCTTCATTTTAATTATTTTATTCCTTTATATAATTTTTTCTTTTATTGTATTTTTTTTTTTTTTTTTTTTTAAACAAATTTATTAAATCAGATTGGTTTAGATTGAAGTCTCCGCGACGATCTTAACATATTCCTACAGGAGAGTAACTCCAAATACTACAACTACACACTGTCTGTGAACGGCAGGGCGCAGCGGCATGGACAGAACTACAGTGAGGATTACCTTACAGATGTTCTGGTAAGAGCAGATCTCACCTGTGTACACGACACTACATCAGACCTCTTGTAACTGATGTTAAGTGGCTTCTGATTCCATCCAGGCTAATATTTCCATTGACTTCCTGGAAAACAAGTCTAACCGCAGGCCTTTCTTCATGATGGTGTCCACGCCGGCCCCGCACTCGCCCTGGACAGCCGCTCCTCAGTACGAGAGCAGTTTTCCCAACGTTAAAGCACCAAGAGACCCTAACTTCAACATACACGGCAAGGTACGGGCCTGATGTGTTGTAGATGTTCTGAATGGATGCTTTTTTGAGTATCTGACCGCATTTCAACCTGCATTTCAGGACAAGCACTGGCTCATCAGACAAGCAAAAACACCCATGACAAACTCTTCAGTGGAGTTCTTGGATAACGCTTACAGAAAACGGTATTCAGATGCTTTTAAAACACTCACTTGATATTTTAATACTGCACATGATGTAATGTGCTCCTGATGATCTGTTCCAATAGGTGGCGCACTTTACTATCAGTAGACGACCTGGTGGAGAAGGTGGTGAGAAAGCTGGAGGTCAGTGGAGAGCTTAGCAGCACCTACATTATTTTTACCTCCGACAATGGATACCACACAGGTACATGATGAGTTACATCATTTTCAAACACTGAGAAACAGTTTTTCTCTAACTTTACCCAGCTTTTATTTTGTCATGTGCCTGTTTCTTCCACTCAGGCCAGTTTTCTCTTCCGATGGACAAGAGGCAACTCTATGAATTTGATATCAGAGTTCCTCTTCTGGTGCGAGGGCCTTATATCAAACCCAACCAGACAAGCCCGGTAATATAAGCAAGCTTTTACATTTAAAAATATATATATATATTTATTGTTTCATTTAATTTATATATATTTTTAATTTATTTAATTATAGATTTTTTTTTTTATCTTTTTTTTCCAAAACAAGGTTTGATTCTAAATCAGATTGTAGAGTGTGTGTGTATGTAAGTGTGTATATAATATTTACATTTACTTGAACAAAATGTGATGATAATTTATCTGTTTTAACAGTTACTTATAGCAAATGTGGATTTGGGTCCAACAATTCTGGACATCGCAGGATATAACGTCAATGAAACTCAGATGGACGGGATGTCATTTCTTCCTATCATGGTAAATTCTGTTTGAACTCATCAACTTTAAAATTAATAAATAAAAAATGCATTTAAGTATTGGCATTCTTGGTCATTTTAGACATAATGCACATGTTTTTTTGCTACACATAGTTGCTTAATTAACTTAAGGTATAAAAATAAGGGGTTGCATTTGATTGGAGCTGTCTTTGTGTCTCAGACTGGAAAAGGGAACAGCAGCACGTGGAGATCTGATGTGCTGGTGGAATATGAGGGAGAGGGAAGCAACATCTCTGATCCAGCCTGCCCTCTGCTGGGCCCCGGGGTCTCGGTGAGGGTCTGCGTTATAAAAATAAATAGACATTAAAATAATCACATAAAAATGAGTGCTGTAACAGCTGTTTTCTCTGCAGGAGTGCTTTCCTGACTGTGTGTGTGAAGACTCGTACAATAACACGTACGCCTGCGTTCGCACAGTATCTCAGGCCGCCAACTTACAGTACTGTGAATTTGATGATAACGAGGTAAAAATAAAATCTAGAGGTACCAACAGCTAACTGATAATAATAATGACAAGAATAATAAGTAAATAACTCAAACAATAACTAATAATTTACAAATGTAAAATATATTTGATTTAATATATTTGTTTATTTATAATATAAAAATATAAATATTATATATAAAATGTTTATTTAATATTGTATATGTAATTCATGGTGAATATATTTGTGTGTGTGTATATATATATATATACCCATGTATACATATTACATATGCTGTAACTGCATATTTGTAATATTTACTTATAATTGTTATATATATATATATATATATATATATATATAAAATTATATATATATATATATATATATATATATATATAAAATTGACATTATATGTAATGTTTCAGTATATTTTTTTTAATATTATTTTTTGTACTCTATATGTGTGAAATTATGTTTGTGTGTGTGTGTGTGTATGAAAATACATAATATTGAATAAAAGGTAAAAATATACATACCATAATAATAGCTCACCATCTTTGCTTGCAGGTGTTTGTGGAGGTCTATAACCTAACAGCAGACCCGTTTCAGCTGAGTAACATCGCCAAGAGCATCGATCAGGAAGTCCTGGAGAAGATGAACCACCGTCTAATGATGCTGCAGTCCTGCTCAGGACAGTCCTGCAGAACGCCAGGCGTCTACGACTCACAGTCAGTGCTTCCTTAACACTTCAACAATCAGCATTCACTGGGAGTAGCTGTATTATTATTATTTTTTTAACATGGTAGGAAGCGTTTTTAAACGTACATCTCGCTTGTCGCTGTTTCACCAGGTTTAGGTTTGATCCTCAGTTAATGTTCAGCAGCCTCGTACCGCACAGAAACAAGCGACGACAGATGCTGAAGTAGAGCGTGGAGAGATTTACAGCAAGAAGACTAGTGGAGGGAAAGAATAAAGGACACTGAAAAACAAGCCCTAATGTTGCCTTTATATCCTGACGTTCCCCCAAAGACGCCCAGTCTCTCCTCTGATGAGGTCATCAGGGTGCGCCCAGGGTACCAAACACACCACAGACAGGACGGCCTTCATCCCCTCCAGCTCTCATTCACATCAGGTCCTCACAAACTGCCGACTGACACGCATCATATTCCTCTTTATTCTCAATTAATGTTCAGTTTGCTGCTTTAACAATAACACAGAATATTGTCTTTATTTTAAGTGGACTCATTTTGAAGATTTTGTTTGACCTTTTCTTTAAACACATGCACAGTTTTGAACTTAAGATCGAATTTTGTAATGCACTCAAATTGTTGGATTATTTGCTTGTTTGCCAGATGTGTCTGAAACATTTCGCTCCACATATTCCGTTATAAAAAATATTTACAACTGCACTAAGCCTGCCTTTTATGATATACATTTATAATGGAAGCTTGTTTTTGACTACGGGATGAAAAATAAAAAAGGTAATTGCAACTTTTTATCTCACAATTTTGACTTTCTCTCAATTCTGAGTTTCTCACAATTTGGACTTTTTTCCTCCGAATTGCAAAACATAAATGAACAATTCTGAAACAAAATTGTGAGATGTAAAGACTCAGAATTATGTTTATTTATTAATTTTTTTTGCTATCACAAAATAAAAAGTAATTGGTAATTGCAACTTTTTACCTCACAATTCTTTTTTTTTTATTTCTGATTCTGAATTCCTTTTTCTAATGTGCATTTAAAAAAAAAAAAAAAATTCTCAAATCTCACAGTTCAGACTTCTCAGAATTGCAACTTTATATAATAAAATAGTTTGCAATTCTGTCTTTTTTCTCAGAATTGTCAGTTTATATCTTGCAATTCTGATTTTCGAATTCTGTCCAAATTGTGAGATTAAAAGTTGCAATGACCATTTTTGTTATTTTATCCTGTAGCAGAAATGTGCTTGCATATGATAGTGAACTACAATATTTTTAATGCACAAAATACCTTATTGTATAAAAATATTCTCTGACTTTTTCGGTTCCTGTCACATCTATATATCGGCACAATCTGTGTTTGGACAGACATTTCACTTGAGTTATACCACAACTAACTGATTCACTTAGTGCAAATATTGTATTTAGCATTTCATTATTGTCTTTTAAATGTTTTCTTTTCTGAGTTTGGTGTTTGACGGATGTCAGTTGTGAATGAGTCAGAGGTCAGGTGTGGATCACAGCAGGTCACTGATGAACCCGTGTGTCCCATTTTGGTTCTATGAGGGAAATCCTGCAGTGGTTTTGAGGCATTTAGGGACTGTTTTACTTTCAGACTACTACCTAACCTTCATCGAGCTTCTGGCAATATCTCAATTCTCCCAAATGATGTGAGAGGTGGCAGACAGGCATAAGCAGATCTTTCTCACAATACTTCAATATATCTGTTCAGTGAAGCACTTTTCAGTCTGTGATCATGTCTGACATGTTTAATGACGTTTTGCACATAATTCTTTAATTATATTTGTTAGTAGCATTGCAATGGTCGGTGTGGACTTTTGGTTTTTGTGTTGGATTGATAAAAGCATTCTGAAATATTGTTGTTTCTGTGTTTTGCATTACATTATCATAACAAAATAACAATATTTAGTAGTAGCTTATCCGTGGTGACTGTCAGTTTATGTGCATATGGCATATATAAAAAAAAAAATAATAATAATAAAAATAACAGAAACACACAAATTACTGAAACCTTAACGAAAATGAAAATGAATTCCGTCACAGGGTCATATGAGAGAAGGCGACCCAGGTGGTTTGTCTCCAACATCTGTCTTCAGTGCAGGTAAAATTACTGCGCTTTAATGTTTTCACTTAATTCAATGAAGTACGATATGTTCTGTTGTCACTCGCTCACCTCGTAAAGGACGGGACGTCTTCCCCATTTACTGCTGGAGTCCGTGAAAAACACACTTCCATTTTTAGAAAACTCCAGACCATTCAGAGAGCCAAAGGGACTCCCATCTGCTCCTTGTAGGAGGAATGTGAGGGAGTTATTTAAATATGATGCACTTTTAAATTGTAAGGAGGCAAAAATCAAAATGCGTTTTTTTTTTTTTTTTTGGTTAAAGTCTTCAAGCAGCAAAAATAAAACACAGTGAGCTAAAGAAAATCAATATGTGCAAGTAGATGGATAAAATATTAGATAAATTCTCTCAAAAATGTTCTTCAATCAAATATTATATTAATTATATTTGTTGCTTCTGACTCAACAAAGAACACCTTTGCTCGAATGATGATTATTTCAAATACAGTAAAATAAGAGGGAGGTATCAAATGTGTATTTACCACAGAATAAGGAATAAGAGCTTCCTGAGAATCATAAGTTGTGCTCTAATGAAGACTCTTTTGAACAGCCAAGGCTTTGATAAAACAACACTTGAGTCTTTGTGAATCACTTCCGCATGTCTAATGTGTGATGGCAGTGAAGATTTGCAGTGAAAAGGCAAGTGAGGCAACTCACATGTAGGGCTCGGGATCATCAGGGGAGGGAATGAGATAAACACCAACAGCAAATGCCAGCAATAAAACCTTTACAGACCTCGGCCCTAACCGGTGGAAATCGATAAAACACTTTTAGACACAGAAAAAAAAAGTGATATCATAAAAGCAAAAATAAATAAAATCATTAGAATAGCAAAGACATCCCACATCTGTCATGGTGTTTCTTTAAAAAGGATATTCTGGGATTTTCTGGTATTACATTATATTACAATGTTACAAAAATCAAAAAGGTATGTAAGAAATTTAAATGACAGAAATACAAAATAACAAAAACAGTATTCCTAATAATATTAATCAAATTTAATTTAATTTTTTTAAATAAATATACTGATATATATATATATATATATATATATATATATATATATATATATATATATATATATATATATATATATATATATATTCAACTAAATATAATGATCATAAAAACTAATGCTGCCATTCAGGGATTACAGAAATGTCAAAATAATAACAAATATAGTAATAAAAAAATCTAATTAATCAAATTAAGTGTAACATTTCTATTAACTAAATATTATATAAGTATAGTAACATGAAATTCCGGTATATATTCAAATAAATATATTGATCATAAAAAAACTAATGGTGGTAATCAGGAATTACAAAAATGGCAAAATAATAACAAGAACAGCAGTCTCAGTTATATTAATCAAATTAAATGTAATATATTTATTAATTAAATATACTGATATAATAACCCTATTTATTTAACTAGATATAATGATCATAAAGAACAAATGCTGCCATTCAGAATGACAGAAATGACAAAATAATAACAAAAATAGTTTTACTAATAATATTAATCCAATTAAATGCAATATGTTTAATAATTCAAACATATATTGATATAATAACATGCTATTTATTTATCTAAATATTATATTCATCTAAATACTATAATGAGGCATGTAGGCGGTTATAACCAAACAAAATGTCCTAACATGTTCTGGGTGAACATGTTCAATGTAACTATATATTAACAGGATTTTGAGGCAGTCTCCTCCTAACAGTAACATCACATAATCAAAACTATATCAGACGTTAACACAAAAGATGCGAAAGCACAAAAGAAAAGCGATTTTCTTACTAAATAACGCGTTATTCGCGACAGCTGAGCGCTTTCACTCGTGAAGAGAATGTGAAGTAAAACAGACTGTCTGTCGTGCGTCTAAAACACCACGTTTATTTATCCAGTGAACGTTTGTATTGGCACCGTTCCCAAGTTGTTTTAGATATGATATTCTCTATTTATAAACTGTGTAAACTTACATGGTTGCGTCGCGAGTCTTTCTGATAGCTGTATAAAGTTCAGCGTGTGTTCAGACGCCATGAGACAAGACGCGCTAAGAGTGCGGTGAGTCATCGATGAGCTCCGCGCGGAGAACATTAACACGGGTTCACGCAGAGGGCACAGCGTTCACGTGGAAACTGTGGCCTCACTTAAACCTGTACAGTTTAGCGTGATGTTTGGAAGCTTGTAAATGGGCTGCTAAAAAGTTGGTTTGAAGACCTTTTGAAGAAAACTTAAAGTAGGTTGTGCAATTTGGATAAAAAATGTGTTTAATGACAAATGAGTTGCAGATAATTAAAAATACCAGCATTTTGAGCTTGTCAAAAGTGAAATGAAGTTTTCATGGGTGGATCTTTACAGCAGGATCCAGGCGGACAGTGAGCCAGTTTCTCCACACACACACACACACACACACAACAAATGCAGTGAACTGGAAAACTTTTCTTTTAAGTTTTATTTTGAGAAACCAGGTCTTTAAAAAGAAAGGCCACAATCGGTGACAATACAAACCCTCAAAAAAAAAAAAAAAAAAAAAATGCATGACAAAAATGCATGACAACTGGATTCATTTGGATTCTAACGATGCATATTTAGTCCAAACCTCTCAAAAACAATGTTCTATGTATGAAACTTATATCATAAACATCCACAAAATATGCATGTAACTTACAACTGTGGAACAAAATGTAAATTTTTGGCAAATGCAGAGTGTGTTTTGTGAGTGAATAATCTAACTATGCTGTTAAATAGAAAGATCAACAGCTCAGGCCTGTGATTTCCTAAAACAGCCATAAAATATGCATGAATTAATATAACACATGCTCAAAATTACTGAAGCAGTTTATTCACATCCACACCCTTTTACTACACAAATACAGTTTAACATTCATTCACAGTCTTACTCTACAAACATAAGCTTGTTTATGAAAAAATAAAATAAAAATCAAGTACTGAAACAGCTTTAATAAAAAAAATAAAAATAAAAAAAACAACAACAACAACACTTCCATAAAACATAACTGAGCTTCCACTAGATGCAATGCTGTTTTAAAACAGTGGAAGACAATAGGCATCTGATGAAGACTAATAAAACAAAAATAATTCCCTGAATTAAAACATAAAGTGCCCAAAAAGCATTTATAAGATTACTGGTCTTATTCCCCTGCAAAATCGTCTTTGATTGCATATATTGAGACAACAGTTACACTAATTACTCTAATTTATATTCAACCCAGTGTTTACAATTAAAGTTGCCATGGTAAAACCATCATACATGATAGATACTGTAATTTAACCTCCGTTTTTTGAGGTGTAAAACTGATTGCACCAGGCAATTTGCATCAAACTTAAATTAAACTATGCATTTTGTTTAGATCTTTGGTTAGAGGTTATAAAACCGATAATAATAAAGAAATAAATCTTTTAAAAAAAGCACAAAGTCTGTCTAAAATAATCGAATGAACACACAGGTGAGAAGACTGCAGAGATGTAGTTACAGCAGGTGACCATAAGGTGCCGCTACCTCGCTATACACGTGTCACAATAGACAATAATGTTGCAGTACCAATCAGAAAACCGTCATGCAGCACTAGCATATAGAAATATAAATGTGTATACATATTAAATCACCTACTGACACACAAGTATCATTTCAAACACCTTCATTAATGTCGACCTTGTGTGCCGTGACAAAGAAGCACTGTCTGCATTTATTTTACTGTACCTCACAACAGTAACAGTTTCAGCTACATCTCCATGCAATGCAGAAATGCACGTGAAATTAACGTTTGGTACAGTAAATCAGATCAGTGTGATTATACATCATACATAAAACTAGCTTAAATCTACTATTTCCAGGCTGCAGCTTCAAAACAAACAATCTTCATTACTTGTGTAGTCAGTTGTTTATCTTGAAGATATTCTCTAAGACATTTTCCAGGGTTGCTGACGGAAGGCAAACAGCAAATGGCCCGTTCACTAATTATCTGCTTCAACTAGAGGCCATCACGACCCATAATTCACTGGATAAGACCATCTGACCCCAACCGACATCAGTCATTCTTTCCAACATCCTCTATGCTACTTCGCCAGCTTCCTCAATCTTCCAATTCCAGCACTTCACCTAAGAATTCTTACTTCTTCTCTGATTTAAAAAGGTATTTATTTGCATTTAAGCCATCTGTTCAGCGGCCAATGATTATGACATTGCTTTAGTCCTCATTTCCTGTCCCTACATCACCACATTCAATCTTCTCCTTCACGAACATGCGCTTCCTGTCTGTTTGGTCTCATGTGGCCATCAGGTTATCATTTTGTCAACAGCACATCAACATTATCTTTGGTAGGGCACATTATGAGTCATTTTGTATTAAATCTAAAATAAAATAAATCCGCAATCCCACCAGTTTCTCATTATCTGGTCTTTAAGTATATTTGAAATAAAATAAAGACTCTTAGTAAAATAAAAAAAATAAAAAAATCACCCACATAAATTAAAACGAACAGAAATATGTACAAACCACAACATCCAACAATTAAATAAAAAAAAGATCTGATTTTCACGTTTGCATCTTTCACAAGAGGTAAAAGAACAGAGAACATGAGAAACAACTGAAAGTGTGAAAGACGGTGGATGGGTAAATATGGCACCTGAGGTGCATTCTGGGAGCTCAGTGCTCTCCTCTGAGTTTCTGAGACTGGGTGTCGCTTGGCACGGTGTTCATTACACACAGTGAGCACTAGAGGCAGCAGTGCTACAGTTCCTTCTCGTAACATGTTGGCTTTATCCCGGGCCACCCGTCGCTCTCATGGCCTCCTCCAGTTTCTCTCTGTAGGCATTGTAACGTCTGGTTATCGAGCAGATCTGGTCCTGTTCCTCTTTATCCAAGATGCGGAGGAAGTTCTGCAGCTCGGGGATGGAAAAGGCGTCCCACTGATGAACAAGAGGAAGATGTGTGTCATGATTGCTTATTTTTATAAATATATGATTCAGATAGAAATCAAAAATCGAATCCTCACCATGACTTCACCAGTTTGCTGCTCCTTCAGGACGAAGCTGAGTGTGTCTGTGCTGGGTCCCGCCACCAGACGCAGGAAGAGAGGGTTCTCTTCCTCTGAGAGCTTACAGGTGTACACTGCACACACACAAGACACAACACACACTATTACCATCACAGACCAAAGGCCAGTTCACACCAAAGATGATCATTGATAAATATCTATAAGGTTTTAATAATTGTTCTAATTCTATGAGAATAGTGAAGTCCACATTCCAATGATATTGTTATTGCAATTGTACTAACTTTCAGAACATTTTTTTTCTAGCTGATGAATGATAAAATCACAGTCAATCCACTCGACTTTAACCAGCTTGAGGATTTAAAGCAGCAGACGACAAAAATGCAGTGCGCTTATAATAAACAACATTATCATGCGTTGATGTCCTTATTGTTCTTGATGTCAATGAGCCTTTAGGGATGCATCATGAATATCAAATACTGTAATTAAAAAAAATATTAAGAGAGATAACCGTTTAAAGAGAATGAATTTGAAGATAAAACTGCTCTAAGAGGGTTTCATCATGATAAAACTGCATTGTTTTTAGTACAGGAACCAGTTTTTTAAAAATAGTTTTTTAGGAGTTATAACAGTTTGAAGTCTATGAATTTAGAAATAAAACTTCTCAGAGGTTTTCAGCATAATAACAGTAACTGAGACCCTCTCTGAAAAGTTGAAAAGTACATTCATGACAATTAAAGCAGCTAGACTTTAAATGTAGCCCTGAATCAGGTGCTCTTTAATGAAGGCCTGACACACCACAAAGAGGAAGACATGCCAAACAACATCACCACTGAATGTCGATTCTAAGGCCAAAATTCACTGCAAAAACAAACTTTAGGCACAAAAAAGGAAGCACAGAACCTCAGATCAGGAACAAAAGGTAATTCTCTGGAACTACTGTTTACTCAAGCATTAAGGGAGATTTTCCTCCACCTAGAGTTTGCAAAAGTGCGCAGACCTGCATTTCTTCATTCTAGAGGAATCTCTCATCTCACTTCCTGTTTAATGGGGGCTTCCTTCTGCCTCCAGCAGTGGTTAATCAGAACAAGAAGAGCTGTTATTTTGTCTACACTAATGCGGTTGATTCATGGTCTTTTATATGCCGTACCGCTGTGATATCACACATGAGGGTCTGTCTGTTTCTGTAATGAGCTCTGAGCTGGGAGTTTATCAGCGTCTGAACTGTAGCATGTCTTGAAGTTGTCTAGACGGGCCGTTTAAGAGCCCCATTACATGCATGAAAACCAGCTGTGAAACGCAACCCAAAGTGTTGCATATCTGTCTCCTAGTGTGTGCTGGAGATCTCTCACGGTGGCCTCAGCAAATACTCACTCTCCTACAAAATAACTGAAGATGAGCGTTATTGCTCCCCACAGTACTACGATGCTCAGTTCATCCAATAAATCAAGAGGAAGTGCTATTCAGTGTGACTGAATAGACTGCACCACGGCAACAGAAAGAGTTTGCAGTCTTATTTTTGTATTTGGATCAGTAAAAAAATGCAGTACATCAAAACAAGTACATTAGACAGTAGTCTAGAGAGAATGTACTCAATAAAAAAAAAGTGCAATCTTGAAAAAAATAATTATAAAATACCGACATAATAGCATGGATAAATGGATAATTGTGGTATTTACTTAAAAGTAATTTTATAAAGTAATTCCTTTAATAAAGTAATATCGAGATTTTTTTTCAATGATAAAGTTTGATGTTTAAAGTCATTTTGTTTTATATTTGCGGTCTGAATTGAATAAGATAAGATTAAAAAAAATTATTAAATCAAGCAGTAGTGCAAATCTGACTTTGCAGTTTTTTTTTTTTGAAGTGCGGTATGCTCAAATAATATATGATTATATTTATATTTTTACATTATATATATATATATATATATATATATATATATATATATATATATATATATATATATATATATATATATATATATATATATATATATATATATATTTTTTTTTTTTTTTTTTTTTTTTAAATAAGGTAATATCCAGATTCTTCCCCATGATAACGCCTGATGTGTAAGCCATTTAAGCAGACTTGACTTGGTTTTATATTTGCAATCTGAAGACTAAATACTGCAAAAAGAAAAATAATACAAAGACAAGACGTCTTTCTATTCATTTCTGTATGCAAAAAAAATATGCAGACCAGTGTAGTCTGATTCACGAATGAATTACTCTTATGAGTCGGATCTTTTAATGACTCATTTCTTTTCAGAGCACATTCCAGCCCAGCGCATAGATTACGAAAGCAGGTACTTAAAATCACTGAGCCTTATGTCTGTTTGGATTCCTGCTGTGTGTGTGACGTCAACAGGGGCTCAGACAGTGGCTGGGGTCCGTCAAAGCAGTGAGATGGATTAGAAACACTGACATTTTTAGAGCAAAACCAATGCAGAGCTTCTCAGTGATCCACTGTTTGATGTATAAAGCCTAAAAACTATTCAAAGCCAATTTGCACTACTAGTAAACTCAGTAGTCGACTGTCCTGACCCATCCCCAGTGCAGAAGATCCCTGTATGGCATTGAAATGTGGGGAACGAGGCTGGTTAGTATCTGCCAATAGCATTCAACAGGTTTCTACAGACATCAGCTGTTGTGTATGTGTGTTTACTACGCTAGCATGGTATATTCTTGGCACATACGTGCAGATAGACTAACAGGCCTGTCCTGAACGTGTGAGTGCATCCATAAATACACACGTGTTCCTCAGATTGACCTATTTCAGGAATACATCTGGTCCTGCCACAACACATACTGTATACACTAGGGGACCATTACTGAGTCATTACTGTACACACACACATACGCTGATAAATTTTTTGTGTTCTGAATCTCACCTTGGTCTTCTCTGCTGAAGCGTTTGAACAAGGCGAACTTGGCAGGGTTATCGGCCACGGTGAACTTTTTCAGCAGCGCTTCGATCACCTGTCGCACAGTGTTGGTGCTGCTGATGTGCAGGGTGTTTATGGAGCCACGCGGAAGGTAAAACGCCTCCTGACCTTTGACCCCACCTACCCCGCCTCCTTTCACTGTAATGGGCCTCCGCAGGTCCAACTGCACCTTGATGAAGCCTGTGTACATGCCGTTAGTATTCTGCAGCACAGAGACAGAGGAAAGGCAAAGACACACATTATGATTACAACAGCAAAGACATGCTGTAGCTAAAGAAGTGTTTTTCTCAAGTGAGCAGCAGTTTAGTTTGAGAAAATGCTACATTGCTGTTTTTAGGAAATTTCTGGACAATTATCAAATGATTTTTTAAAGATTTCAACTCTAAAGTAATTTTCAGAAAGCCTGATTCATTTCAGCGAATCGTTTCCTTTCAGGTAGTACATTTCAATGAACTGATTCAAAACACTGATTCATTTGTTCTTTTTTTTTTTATAAAAATAAATGTTTTAATTCAGTTCTACATGTTTTATTAAAGTGTATATTTTTATATATTTACTTATATATTTTAGTTGCATTTAAAAGTAAATTTGTGGATCAAATTTATAGTGATTTATACAATACAGATAGTTTCAAAGCAGCTTCAGTGGTTAGAAAATAATAGTATAATATTGAAAAGTTCTTTATGAAACACAATTTCAGCTAAAAAGAGTTTTGTTAATCAGCTCAATTTAGGACAATTTTGATTCAATGATTTAATTTAGTTCAACAGATATTTATGTATATTTCAATTATGAAATGATTACATACTATTTTTGCTGTAAAGCATCTCTAAAAAGACCAGTGTCATTATTCAACAATTTGATTCAATGTTGATTCAATTTTGTCAATTAGTTCAACACTGCCAAATAGGTTTTATGAATAATCAGACACTCCAATAATTATGTTTTAAAGGTTAAACTGTTGTGTCGTTAACTGCTTTTTTAAGGACCTCAACTACAGTTAAACTGCTTAATATTTCAAGTAGCTTGAAGTTTGACAAGCTTCAGTTTCAAAGCAGCTTCCTAAACGCTGGTGAGCACATCTTGCTGTGGTATCTGACTCTGTCCAGATGGAGCTCAGATGAGCTTCTTCTTTCTGTAAGCTCATTATTTCAAATGGCAGCTGTGTCTGCAGGCTACAGGGGAGACACGGGGGGTGTAATTACAGCTCACAAACCTCCTCTGAAACTCCACCACACTGACACACAACCCTGCTGGAACACAGCCCTTAAACTTAATGATCCAAGACACCATGGACCCTTAATGAGTAAAAGCTCACATACATTAATACAAAGCGTTTGTGCCATGGTGGCTCAGTTAGGTCCAGACAACACACCTCTCTTTAAATATGTCTTGTCAGAGATCAGTATTAGTTAAAGTACTAGCATTATACAGACAGAAACAGTACTGTGATAAGCAGCTGGGCTCTGGACAAAGATACAGTGGTAAAGTCTGATGTTTTGACATCACAATCCTTACAGCTGTCACATGATCCATGAGTATTTTTTTTTATGTCTGTACCATTTGATGATGATAAAGCTTTTTATTAAAGTGATAATAATAAATAATTCTGAGACTTTGATCAAGTTTAACAAGTTAGCCTGCTTTTTAACAAGTTTTATTTTCTTGAGTTAATCCATTTAGTTTGGGATCATACGAGGGTTTTGGAGTCTGTAACATCACAATATGATTTCATGTTTTTTGTTGTCAAGGTTTCATTCAATAATAAAAAAAACAAACACACAAAAAAACGTTTTTCAAAATATTAATATTATAAAACATTTTTTAATATAGAATACAAACACACAAACAAACACATACATATATACATACATATACACATATATATACATTATTAGATTTATGAGTGATTAGTTTTTATTGGTCTGTTAGTGGATGATGGAGGTTGACCGTTAACTCACCAGTGTCATTTTAAAGTGGTCACGTGACTTTGTGTTATACTGCTCGACCTTCTGTCTGATGTCCTCGCAAGTGAGATGAGTGCGCAGCTCTTTCTCTTTCTCCACATCCTGAAACACAATGAATACAAGCATTTAGCAAGCAGAAAGGTCAGCCTCGCAGCTCGTTTTGATAGAATTATGAAGGCTTCTTTGTCATGAGCCTGTTTCTGATGCGGGGGCCCAAAACATCCACATATACACCCTCCTAACTGGTGACATCCACGTGTCAAAAGCATATAATCGCTATATTTCTCAGATGAAGCAAATAGGATACTCTGCAGGTAAACAAATAACTGCATTTTCAATGTTTTTATTTGATGCATTTATTTGATATTTTAATGCATCTTGTTCTTTGACATTCAATTACATGATATTATTACAAGAGAATATCCCTTTAAGTGGTTATAATAGTGCACTTTCCTGGAACAATACAGCTCTTTAAAGCTACCACCAGCAGAATAATGCATGAAATGTGTGCAGTGCAGTCTGGTCTTACATGGTCATATCACCAAGAACCTGATCCGCTTTCATGAGCACTCCGAGCTCAAAACAAAAGCATAGATCCCCTTATAAGGGAACAGTCCTGGGCTGAAGTGACAACACGTTGACGGACAAGGCCGTCTCAGCTAACTATTATTTTGAATATTGTGAACTGTTAAAGACAGTCGTAATTCCCCTCCTGCACGGGCCAAGACTGCCTGGAGTGTTTGCAATAGTGATTTTGTGTTGCGTGCATTGTTAATGAACATTACAGTGAATGACTCACACAGTTTTCATACCTAGAAAACATCTACTTAAAGGCTAAACACCTTTTTGAATTCCTAAGTTTATAGTAAAGCCCTAAAGCTCTGAGAATAAACATATTTCTCGGAGAGGGTTTTTCCCATGCTGAATGTTAGCATGCTAAAGCAAAGAACACTAAAGCTCTCTCTTGTCTATAAACTGATCATTAAAGCAACGCCAACAAAAAGTATTACAAAAAACACAAAATCTACTTAAAATCACTAGTGAGACTTGTCAACTATCCTGAACCATCTCAAGTTAGTATGAAAGAACTGTCCATTTGCTCATAAATCCATTCATGTGCTACTTTACTTAGCGTTAGTTACATCCTTAACCTGACTTTAGCACACTTATAGCACTGAATGGGGCAATGTTAAACAGATTAACCCAGTAACAGCTGCTTAAATAGTGCATCAACTAGATATCTTATGGACAAGACTGTTTGGACAGGTGGCTTATGATACTGAAGTGAAAATAAAGTTTGAATAATAAATAAAACCTATGTCTATATTGTTCTCACAACCAACCGTATGAATGAGACCTTATGATAAGACAAATCTTCTATTACGGAGCTTAGTTTTTTCAATACTTTGGATGTGCCAACTGTCACACCGACAGGGTCATTAGCTGAATTACTTCACCATCCTAACAGGCACAAATGCAAGTGGAAAACAATACTCCCAGACTTTCCTATAAAGGATTCTGTCACGTGTATGGATCAGACCAATTAACTACAAGCCGAGAGCCCATTAAATCCCTGTTCACCACAATAAAAGCTAGTAAGAGCTTTGTAAACCAGAGGCCAAGAGCATCTCAGCAGGGCCTGTTGAGATGTTGAGTGCATGTAAGGAATTGCAGCTCACCACATCAGCTTTGCCGCCTATTGGTTCAGTGATGTGGCCTTCATCAGTTTTCTGTTCATTAGCCAAGCTAAGCTATGCATGTCAGTCATCTAAACTTTGATTGGTGCCCACAAAGACTTGATGCCCAAACAAGGTCTTTTATCAATGAAGTCCAACCAGAGTTGCCGTTTATCTGTCTTTGTCAAGGTACTGCTGATGTAATGCTTGGGAAAGTTGACACCATGAGCAATGTGTAAAGAACTAAATCAGGAAGGACAGGGTTAACACAGATGCCTCTGCACAACGGAGCATGAAAAAGGCAAAATAAACACCAGCCCGATGAGGTAATGTGACAGAAAAAGCAGCTCTACCTCCCTTGCTGTGAAGGATCATGTGTCCTCGCGCTCATGTGGAGCAACACATTGAAAGAGGACAGGGAACTAGAAGAACAGGTTAAAGGTATCCTTGAGGTCCGACCAGACCGTCTCTACATGTTGACAGATCAATCAAGTGTATTTTGAAGGAAAATAAGTCAAAACATCAAAGGGAGAAAGTAAACTGCAGGCCCCATGGTGTCCTTGGTGAGCGGATAAGCAAGACCGGAGGGTGTGGCATGTGGTAATGTCAGGGTTTTTGTTCCTCATTTTGAAACATGTGCTAGCCGAGTTCTGTCACACTGGTGGTCATGACATACTCAACTTAAAGGGAGCAGGATGCATGAGGTGCGACCAGACTGTTTTTTCAGCTCTTGACTTGTGCGGATAAAGCACTTGATATTGTCAGTGCTACTGAAAGAAGAGTTAGATGAGCGTGACCATCAGACAAACACCAAAATGTTCAGCCGACAAGACAATCGAAAGTCAACATGCTTTTTATTTTCAGCTAAACTTTTGCAGGGGATTTCTGGGCACGCCTATGACGACCGCAAAACATTGTGCTTGCCAATGTACACTGATCTGCAAGTCTTAATAAAACACCCCCTTCTTATTCCCTGTACCCCCCACAGGAAGTCCCAGGCCACCACACCTTTCCTCCCCAACACATTCCTCAGCTAATGGAGCAAGCAGTAGAAATGGCCAATATCCTTTTGCAAACCAAACATTGTACTCCAGTGACTGGGTGATTGTCTGACAACTTAAGGCATAAAAATTACCTTTCTGTGTGGCTTCCTACTCAGCAGGACACTGGGCAGACTAAACTGCCTGATGTGATTGTGCCTCCTGAAGTGAAGTGGTTGACAGATATTGGTTTTTTGACAGTCGATATCTTGGAAGGCGGAGGGTTTAGCCGATATAAAGTCGATATAATAAATATTAATTAAAATAAAAAATATATAAGAAATTTCAAATCATCTGACAATGGATTACAAAATAAAAGTGTAAAATAAACATACTTAGGATGACAAAGTATTTTTCACAAATAAATAAATAATTAAAATATAATTAAAAAGGAAGTAAACACTGTAACCAAGAGGGCACTTAGTATTCTGGGAAGTTTGTGTGCATTGGGAATCATATTGTTCAAATAAAACACTCATTTTACATACAGCACACAGTGAAAATAACATGAATATGACAGTGGGCAAATGCATAAAGCGCAGCATAATTAGAAATCACAAGTTTAAAGTTTAAAGCATTCAATTAACATGGACTGAGCGTCACACAGAGAACATGTGATCATGCTGGATAAAAATGCACACTTCACAAGATCTTACAGCTGGATTTGACTAAGTTTGCAAGGTTTGTCAAATTTAATGTTCATTAGTCATTCAAAGATTTGTTTAAATGACAAATGCATATTTGCTTAATGCTGATGGCAAGCGAGAAGGTATTGTAATGTTTGCCTTTCTATTACTAATTATTAAAGCAATTGTCATAATACTTTTTGTATACATTAATTCCTTGTGATGAGTGGGGTGGGGCCGAGAGCCATGGGAACGGAGCGAGGCCGGTGGAGTGATTGGGAAATGAGCGACACCTGCTCCACTCACCGGTCTCAAGTCCCACGGAGGAGATTGGAAGGATACAAAAGAGGAGCGACGACAGTGAAGGACGAGAGAGGACCAGGCCTTGATTTTATTTTGTGTTTGGTTATTAAAGTTTTATTTGAGTGTCCGCCAGTTCCCACCTCATTCTTCCCGTGATTATGGAGTTTTTATATTGTTACATTAACCGTTCTATCTGATTATTAGACAGACTTCTATCCTTATTAGACAGAACTATTAAGAACTACAGCGAACAAGAGGGAGAATGTGAGCACTGTGACAAACACATCGGCCAAGCAGAAAAACTTATCGGCCAATGCCGATATTTGAAAAATGCCAAATATCAGCCTTGGCGATATATCGGTCGACCACTACATTTTTATAAGAAAAATATTAAGCCATATGACACTCTAAGTGAACATCCTTTTTGGGTGAACAATCCCTTTAACTGATTTTGAGTTGCATTGCTCAAGGCCCAGGTATATTTCACTTTCCACGTTCCATTCTGTCTTGTGCACAGCAATGCAGCTTTCAAAGTATACTCAACCGCGGATGAGCGCAGATGGATGAGCTTGACACATGCAGTACCACCTATCTTGACTCATTCCATCTCAAAATTCACCTCACACCTGCAGTGTTGCACGCAGACCGACTGCGCAGTCACAATAATTGGGCTGCACGTGGACCATGTGTACGGACGTCGCGGACACTTCTGATGTTGAAAACTGCGTCACAAGGACAGTGCGCACACCATCGTGAAATGTGGATGGCCGAAGTATACTTTGGGCTTAACGATCCCTGTTTTGCTTCTGCAAATCTCTCCCAATCGCAGTAAGAAAATGGCCCAAAATGGCATCCGTGTTGTATACTGAAACTAAGAATAACCTGTTTCGCAAACAGCATAATTCATGAGGTTATATATCCATGCTGATCTATGACTCATGGGACCTTTCATTATGAGTACTATAACATCACCTCACAAGGGAATGTACACATATGCCTCAATACGACATCAGACATTGCCCATTAACTCTCAATATTCTCCAAACTTCCACCTACAAATTAGGTAAAGATTCATAACTCTGTTTATGTCTGCTAGGAATGCCAAGGGAACAAGAAAAAGTACCGTAATGTATATTACGCAAGCCAGGCGTGCTTAAACAGCACTAGGTGTGTGTGGAACAAAGACAAGTCCTTTCATCTCCACTGTTGCTGTCCCCTACAGACAGGCCAACAATAACACAAGAACCCAACAAGGACACTTGCAACCTGTTTCATTGGAAAGCTTGAACGATGCCTTCCAGCAATTTCCACCCCAATGTCATAAAGCTCTGCTGGGATAGTCACTTGTGACTGACAGCTTGGTTTCAGAGAGTTTTCACCAAAGAATTAGAACCATTCTATACCATTTTTGTAGGTACTTCACAATATTCCCAAGAAAGTGTCTCTGTCTGACTTAGGATTTATGAGTAAGCTTCAAAGATGACTTATAACATAAAATACGAGTTGAATCATAAAAACAGGGTGTGGTTTGTTTTGCTTGCAACTGAAGACAACTCTATAATGTAAAAAAAAAAAAAAAAAAAAGTCTGTTACTTTTTCCTGGAAAGAAGACTCCTTAAGAAAATTAGGAACTTGAGCCCTTCACAAACCAAAAGGACTTGTCCTTCCTGCACAGTACCAAGCTGAATATGATCTGGGGTTGATCCTCGCAAAAAGGAAGTGGAGCTGTCTAACACTGCGGTGGCCCAATTGATCATAACAAACCTGTCAGGCCAGATGGGAGTACAATATCTTCACTGATCTCAGAGACCAATGAAATATAACCTCACTGTATGACGTCGCAGGTCATAATTCTTAGGAAATTTGCCCACTCACCACAGCTGGGGAACTGTGAGAAAGAAAGAGGAAAAACTTTCAAACTTCGAGGCTGATGCTCATCTGTTGTTTTTGATTGATGAGATGCTACACAAAGCTGAAATATACTGTAAAATCACAAGCCAGAAAATATCCAGTGCCAAATCTGATATCCTCAATAATAAATTAATATAGGCCAAAGGGAAAGATACATGACGTCAAATAGGCCTCTGTTAGCCTGAAAGCCCTTCAGAGCTAAGTCCAGCTAATTTGCAGTTTGAGAACAAACAACAGAGTCTTTCAAATTTATCATTAACAGGATGTCCTCTTTGCTTGTGATAAAAATGACCCCAGAGTGTATCAGATCTGGCACAGTCATCTTATCATAACCTAGCAACAAAAACAAAACAAACAAAACAAACGGTAGGATTTTACACCAAACATGTCATGAATCTAACACTAAAAGATCCTGATACAGATGGGAGGATAAGAAGAATAAGAAGGACCTTTGTTCACAGGGATATAGGATACATTTACAGCAGTGTTCAGCGATGATGTCATTCCAGACGAGTGATGGCTTAGGAATGATTTCAAAGAAAGACATTGAGATCAGATGTGACATGGCAGGTGCAGCCATGTGACCTGAGCACTCAGACAACTTTGCGCCTTTTTTCTAGAGACCAATTTCATTCAAACAACTTAAAAACAACAACATGAAAGTTATATATACAGACTGATGTCAACAGAGATGCAAGGACTAAGGCCATTTTAGGTTTTAAAATGATATAATGGAAGCTGCAACAAATATTTAACCAGATTAAGGTGCCTGAACAAAACTTCCAACAGTTAGATCTAATGAAATCCAGGAAGCAACAACACTCGAGGAAAGCTAGAGTCTAAGCTCATTTCCTGATGGATCCATATCTCTAACTGAAAAAAACAACAACAAAAAAAACAGATCTTTAACAGCACAGAGTTTCTCTGAAATTAAAAAAATGACCTATTTCCTCATCACAACTGCAAATGGGCCAAACCTTAAACTAAAAAACCACTGTAGTACTAATAGCATGAAACATGTCATGTTAATGCAAAGAGTGTTGTTTATATGTAGCAGAGGGGACTTTGAGACTAGATTTATTGCTCGAATTCAATGGCAACATGAAGCAGAACACATTTCTTTTGCTTAAAAATAACTGTTGCTTAATTTTGCACACATTCCCAACTTCAACAGTTAACTCCCAAACCATGACATGTGCTCCCAATGTCAGTTGGAAAGTTTATTTGCTGACTAGGCTGAGGTTTTGTGTGACATTCAGCCGATGAACCGTAACATGCGAGACCAAAAAACAACCACCTTCATCTGGGCTTATCTTCCTCTTTACTGTAATTACAGCTCTTCTCTGAGAAACTGCAACCAGATGCTCTACATGTGGACCTACATGAGTCTAAATGCCAAAGTATACTTCGGCCATCCGCGTCCGCACACCGTCCGCATTACATCGTTTTCGTCATCATGGACAGCAGGGCTCATGGACAGCAGCGTACCCCATCCACGAGTAGGCAATTTTTGAGGCCGCGAGGACGGTGCGCATACAACAGCGCCTGCACGAGGTGAATGTTGAAACAGAGCACAAGTCAAGTAGGTGGTACTGCGAATGTATCGAACTCGTCTGTTCGCACTCATCCGCGGTTGAGTATACTTTAAAAGCTGTGTGGATGCGGCTGTGTGCGAGACAGAATGGAATGCAGAAAGTGAAGTATACCTGGGCCTTAACAGATCCGTGACCATGAACAGTGATCAGATTGACAGGGGGTTTAATAGTTGGTAGTTCATGCATTGACATGGTATGCAACTACTTATGCTGGAAACTAGGTGTAGACTTTGGTTAGGTGCTGTAAAATGCTTCTATTATCAAAGGCAGCTTATTATAGATGACCGGAGACACACTCACCTGGACGATAATCAAATACTGCTCCATGACGCACAATCCTTCTTTGTGGACTAATCAGATTAAGTGGCAATGCTCTCTAAGAGCTGTGCTTGATGCCTGATGAAAACAAACATATAGTGGCCTACTGGAGCCTTGTATTCTGATGCTTCCCTAAACAGTCCCAAAACAGTCAAAGATATTGCTTCAGACCTCTGTGAGAATCTGCATTTGTTTTGATTTCTTAATAATTCTGTTTTGTGTAATGCAGGATCTGAAACCGCTCAACCCTGTCGATCTGTTCATGTAACAGTGACTTAATCAGCCATGACAGATGAACAAACACAATTGGAATTCTTTCCATTCTGTGATGCAAGGGCACAACACAAAACATGAACTCAGACAAAACAGAAGTACAAAAAGAGAGTTTGCATGGTATGAATGGAGCAACATGTGGCTTAACATGCTATGACTAGAGAAAATTTTGTTTTCGCTCTACAATTGCAGTATAAACTATGTATGCTTCACAACACCTTCTCTAAACAGTTTCCCTCATGTGAAGTTCTGACACCAATAACATTTATTAAAGAACATGCCCAGGTCACATTTTTTAAATGTAATTTTGCATAAATTAAACTATTTAAAGGACCAAAAGATTATTTGCATAGTGATATTATTTAAGCCCTTTACTGACAAATTCTCAATACTAGATTTCTTTACTAAATTACTCATTACAGTATTAATTTAAGTTTTGTAATTCTCTAAATTATAATGATGATTCTTATTAGACTAATACAGTATTATTTATTTTTTATTTTAGCATAAATTAAAGGCAATACAACAAATACTAGAATGATGTATTCTCTATTTTGAGGAGAATTTATTTTTTATTTTTTATTAAATAATGGTCCTAAAAAGTGGCTTTATCATTTATTTTATTTTAAAGTAAAGTATACTTTTAATGAGTGAATTTTGCAGTGAAATGACATGCTTTTAAAAAGTTCTGTGAGATTTACCAAGCCAAGCTTTACTCAAATCTAGCTATATATAAATATCTGCTATAAACAGTCAGATTATTTATTATAAAACAGTCATTCTTTGCAATGTGGCCTACTAATCCTTCTTTTTAATGCTAAGGCTTTTGGTGGTCTGTTCATGAATTGTACATAACTGTGGAAAATGTTTAACTAGTCTATAAATGTCTATTCTGGTTTGTTTAAGGAGATATGGGCAGTGTTAAATAAACATTTAGTTACAGTTCTGTGAATATGATCGTCTCCGGCACACATATTCTTCTCTTGGCAGCTCTGCCTGGATTTTACAGTAAGTAGGCGTCTACAAAGGATTCGTGCAAACTCAGACTGGAGTCAGCACTGGTTTACTTTAACATCCTTGAGATTTAGTTTCATCTTTCTGAGTGTGGCTGACATGAAAGTATTCATCCAATGCTCAGTGAGTGCATGAACTCTTGCAGCTACCAGATGCAATTCACATCATCAACGTGATTATCGGTCCACATAATTTGACCGATCACCTGATCCCTAATGATGAATTGACACAATGACTCAAAGCGCTCTGATCAGTATCTGACGGCTGAAACATGCCAAGCGGAAATCTCAGGAAAACCTCTAAACAATGGATGAGAAACTTTCACAAGAGTTCAGAGCTAAGTTTCTTTGTGCATTCAGTGCCTGTGTTGGCAAAGCATGTGAATATTCAAGGCCAATTACATTTAGCACAAACCATGCACACAACTGCAATAATCTGCAGATACAGTAGTGACTTCTGTATTCACCCACAACAGGCAATTTTGAGTTTTGCCTGTTTGTGAAATTTAACTTCTGCTCAATCAGGCTCTGATTTATAAAAACAGCCTGCAGACTGTAGATAATGTCTGTCTCTTTTCAACACTGTCAGGCCTTTTCCCCTACACTCTCCGAAAAAGCAAATCTCTCTGAAAGCCATGAAAACTGCAACTTCAACAACACAATTCACACTCTCTCTTCCAATGTGAAGATAAACAGCAGCTTAAAAGGATTGTTTACCCAAAAATGAAAAGTCTATCTTAATTTACTCACCCTCAAGTTGTTCCAAACCTGTATGAGTTTCTTTTTCTTCTTCACAAAAGAAGATATTTTAAAGAATGTTGGTAACCAAAAAGTTGACGGTAGACATTGATTTCCAACATACTTCCCCACCCCATACTATGGAAGTCAATAGCTACCACCTTCTTTTGTGTTTAACAGAAAAAAGAAACTCACATAGGTTTGAAACAACTTAATGTGAGTAAATTGATGACCATTTTCATTTTTGGGTGAACTATCCCTTTAAAGGAAAGCGAATGCAGTTGTTGCTTTGCTAAAAAGGCTTAAATGTTTAAAATGCACCTGTACTATATTCTGAAATTAAAAATAAGTAAATTAAATGATACAACAAAATAAACAGTAATGACTTTACGCCAATAAACTGAGCCATTATGGTCCAAATGTTTCTCTCTATGAACTAAGCACTGTGTCCCACACAAACCCCCATGATCCTGCTGTTTTGCATGCCTGCCCCAGCAGCTGTTTCCCAGGGTCAGTGCATTGTGCCATGCAAGAGGTGACAAAACAGATGAAGTACAGGGCATTTCTGCTCGCTTAAATGTCGCACACACATTTTGTAGACTCTGTGTCTATTTGTATCTTGCACATACTTTGATGTGAGAAAAGCCAGATTTTGGGTTAGCTTTGCTGATGATGAAATAGTTTGGAGGGGGTTGGGGGCATCTTTGTCAGAATGAAGTAACAGGAAGTGAGCTATAGCAATGTGCCGGGATGTTTAAGGAACTGACTCATTGCTTTTTGAGCAATTCCTTCTACAGCTGCTACATGATGGATTGTCATTTTACACCACAATAACAGCTAAAAAATAAAAAAAAATCTAGCTGTCTTGCTTTCTACAGACTATAGAGTCAGTTACATTTTAAAATGTAAAGTATAGTATAAATAGTCTAAAACAGTTACTATAGTAGTCAGTCTAAAGGCCCCTTCCACACCACATTTAAAATAAAGATAAGAAAGTATAGTATAAATAGTCTAACACAGCTTGCAATTTTTATCCTGCTGGTCGTCCTTGGTGTGAACAGGGCTTAACACTTCCAAACACTTGAATTCCTTCACATTAAATTCAATTTAAACTCATTTAATCTCATCCATTATAATACACATTAATACGCTTTAAAACACAGCCTAAAAAAAGCAACAAAACAAACTACAATATATGAAGGCAAATCACTAGGTTTTGGAACAGAGCCTTAGAAACCCACTAAAACAATCTGCGAACAATATCCCCCTGGAAAATGGAAGTCACATGACAACATTAACTTTGTGAAAATGTCTCTCCACTGACATTTTTCTCACAACTGGGTAATTGACAGAAATGTGGGGGTGATACTGTGAATCTTTTCTACTTTGAGCCCCACTTACTGTCACACATGACTGTGTAGAGGCCATATTCAACCAGTCACACTGGTAAGTTTTACCAGTGACTGAGACAGGCAATAAAACTGTGAAATTATAAGCAGTTATCTTTGATATGGGCATGCTGATGTCAGCCAATTGAGAAGCATAAAAAAAAGTTACTGAACAAAACAGCTTTCATGAGCTGAGACTGGCCTACTTCAACAAACTTCCAAGCCATTATGGCATGACGTAATGCTTTTAAACAAACCAGAAGTCACATACAATCAACAACACCCTAAATAAAGATAATATGCATAATAAAACAAAACAAACTAGTGTTGAGTGTGCAATACTATGCTAAATCCATTACACAGCCTATATAAGATGGCCATGTGGCCAAAGCGAAATTGAGTGTAGAATCATCTTATGTCCATTTCCTATTTTAAACAGCACTTCCTCAATACAGTCTGACACAAAAGAGGCATTATCTAAAGGAATAGCTGCCTTATAATGTGACATTCACATAAGCAACAAGTTAAAAAAACAGTGATACTCGTGAGATATGCAGTGTCATGCTTATGTTAATTTTTGTGCAAAATACTAGGAAACATAAGAGTTTTATCAAAATTTTAAAAGGAACAGCTGATCCCCCCTGCATACCAATATATATTATATAGTTAATAGCCTTCATATATAGTCTATATGTATTAACATATTTAGATTGTAAATCTGAAACAGAAACTACAACACATGGTTGAGCCATTGTAGCAATATGGCACAAGGCTTCCATATAAAACAAACAAAATAATAAACTGATATATATAATGTAAATATATTCACCTTGAGGTTTGTGGGTTTAACTGAAGGCTTTTTGAAAAGGGAAGTTCTGGCAGTGAAAAAATATTCTTCTGAATCCTCTTCCAAACTACTGTATCCACTACTCATGGTGCTCGTCCACGACATTTGAAGAGAAACTCTGACACATCCAAAAACAGGTTTTATATGTGCGCAAAAACAGTACTGTATGAAAAAGTCAAACGGTTTGGTGAATCAACGCGGCGAAACGTGAACGCGAGTCACTGACGCTCCGTATAACCATCGGCTTTATTGCTTCCTAAAAGACGAAACAGTCGACAAATTCCAAAATTACTTGACCGTTTCTGGCTAAATATGTAATATCTATAACTAATAAACGTATGAAGTGTTGAAATGCCTTAAATACTTAAAAACACCACGGAAACCGCGCCCCGTCTAGTCCTCCTCAAACACTTTTCAACCTCTACTGAGTTCAATAAACTAAACCGGAGCGGCTAGCTGGAAAGAACACACCCACAAACACACACACACACACACATACATACACACACACACACACACAAACACACACACACACACACATACATACACACACACACACACACACACAAACAAAGGCAGTTCCTCATCCACTGGCTCCTGTTGCGTCCCCTACCTGCGTACCTGATAAGTGTTATTTTCAATAAAGTTTCTTTCATAAACGGCGGGGGTGATATGATAAAATAAACCAATGCTCAAAATAATAATAATAATGTATTAGTAGAAATAATCAGGACAAACGATTCTTCCGCCGAGTAAAATAGTTCATTAATCTGTACTCACTCTGTTGTCATAGCAGCCGCTTGGCGTATTAATACAGAATTCGAATTAGGTGAGGCGGGAATTTATAACGGCTTCGAGCGCACCTCATTAACTCATAAGTGATAGTCTTACCTTTAATAAAAACCATTTTATCTGTCTGAAGAGCATAATACTACTGGAAATCTTTTAAAATGTAAGTTCACTTACCTCTATAAGTATACAACACACAGAAGCAAGCTTTCTTATTTTCCTTCTTTGAAACATAGCATGGACTAGCTACTTCTCAAGTTGGTGCAGGCCTACCATCTGAGCTAAAAATATAGGTTTGGGGCATTTAATACAAGACAGTACGCCCATATGAAAGGGTGTAGCTGTGGACCAATGCAAACACGAGGACCAACCAAGTAAAAGAGGAAAACAGTTAATGATAGACTTCTGTGAGAGATGTGTGCAAGAGTGCGTGTATCATAGCAAGGGAGAACTTGGTTCAGTGACCTACAACAACACCTTAAACATTGTGAATGTTATTTAACATGTTTGGACAGGAACCTGTGACACCACCTTTACGACTTTTCACATTTCAGGTCATGAAGATCAATCTTCCATGTGGAAGCTGCTAACCAGTAAGAATCTAACCCATCCAATCATTGACAAATTACAAGCCTCATTTTTAAGACTTTGTGTTGGACTTAAGGTCTGGTTTTGGCTCTACTCCACAAGCAAACCCATTATTTTTGGGGTTAGGCGCACTTTGTAATTTATCCAAAGACGTTTGGTCCCAGATCACAAATATCTGGAGAATTAGAAATTTGTTCTAAAATTACACCCAAAAGTTATAGCATGTAACTAAGTTCTTGTAAAAAAGCAAATTATTACTCTATTTTCAATGCTTAGAAGACCACAACATTTATGATATCCTAAGCAAATTTTCCACTATATCCATGACAGCGCCTCAGCTTTGGCTTGCATTATCAGTCAGACGAAACTTCTAAGAGCTCCGATCCAAAAGAGTGCAGACGTCATCTTTACTGTGTTAACAGCTGCTTTGAGGTTTTAGTGTATTATGTTTCCAAAAGCGTATTATTTTCCACTTTATACATGTATATTTTGTATTTTACAATGCATCACATATGATAACACCCCGCCCAGTCGAGAAAAACGTCTGATTCCAAAGAGTGAAATCCAAGCAACATCTGCAGTAGATCAAGAACAGGGTAACCACGCCCCACAAACTGCAGCTTTCAAGAGGTTTGTGGAAGGACAGTGCTTAATTTAAACTCAAGAACATGGAGAAGACCTAAAAATACCTGACGGAAAAGGAATGGCCAAATCATGCAAACCAAAGGCATCAGTGGTACTGTAGGTCAGTACTATGTCAAATTAACCAACACAATCTTACAGCAATTTGTAACTTTTTGACCTTTTGGTGAATTGGTGGCTAAAGGCACGTTCACACCCAAAATGATAACTAGGCCTATTACTATAAAGTTTTAATAATCATTCTAATTCTACGAGATTAGGAAATTCCACGCTACAACTAAAACAATGACATTATTGTTGAAATCACTCTCATGAAAATTTTTACCAGGTGATAAATAATTGACAGCCAATCCAAATCCACTTAGCTTTAGGATGTGTTTACACGACAAAATTTTCAGCTAAAAATGGAATATGCGTTTTGGCTGTTAATTTATACAGCCAAAATGGCATTTTGGGAGCTTGAAGATGCTAACTTTTGAAAATGATATCGTTACTGTCTCCATTTCAACTATGAAAACGCAAAAAGTGTGCATATGTCTAGCGTGTAGTGTTTCTTTACAAAGTGACATCTCCAACTTCTGGCCCGGCATGCATTACACAGCATTTAGCTATTTTTGCGGGGATCATTTTGACAACATTATAGTCTTTACGCGAACCTTTTCGAAAATGCAAATGAAAAAATTTTCACTTTTTAATATATCCACTGTCATGGAAACATACCCTTAAAGAGCTTGAGCATTTAAAACAGCAGACGACAAAAAATAGAATGTGTGGATGATAAATGGTATAGTTATCTTTGTAGTTATAGTCCTCGGGGGGAACGGGCCTTAAATTGCATACGTTCATACAATCCCATTCGTACGTTTTTGTATGATCTGTTTACAACAATTAACTTTAGGGGTGGAGCTTCATACTTACATTTTTCTAAAAATCCTACATTTTCGTATAAATCACATCACACAAATTTTATAAGTTTGTACGATCCCATTCATATGTTTTCGTACAATCTGTTTACAACAATTTTAGGGGTAGAGCTTTATGCTTGCTTTTTTTTTCTTCCAAAAATCATACGTTTTCATTTAAATCACATTGAACAAATTCATACGAAATCATCAACTTACAAAAATCTTTATATTTTCTCATGATATCGGTTTGAATTAGTTCAAAAACAATGTCTTTTCTAGAGAAAAACTATTTTAAAGATATGTTTTAATTGCTGATGCAACATAAACTTTTTGAAATGCACAATAAATTGAAGTAGAACTTCCATAATTCAGTGTTGTCGAGAAGCGTATTAAAATGTCTCAGTCCACAAGGAAACTCGTTCCCAAGCCCACTCTGCTACAGAACAATGGGGTCTGGCAGGAGGGACACAGAGGTGACCTGTGACTGCAACCTGTGGTTTTTCCGGTTGTGGGCTGTAGCCTTCATTATACATTACTCACATTCCTTTGCTGAGCGGGATTGGCTCATGTTCCCAGCACACAGGCTCTGTTTATGTGCCAGCAGTTACAAGAGGGCATGTGAAATGTCTCGTAAATCAACTTTCAACAATTTCTTATGCATAAACACAAAGAGTTTTCTGTAAATGTGTGGATGACCTCAGGAAGTGCACACCTTACTACACTCATTGATGTTTGATTTCATCTGGGAGGGTGTGGTTTGGGAGGTCATGCATAAAGCCATTTCAGTCCTCTAATTGTCCTAAATTATAAGGCTAAACCTGTAATGACAAATTGCTACATGTATAGTGTTTGCTCTTTAATTATACTTTAAGAGACCATTGAATCAAGGTAACTTTAAAGAATTACTTTGCAAAGATGACTGTAATTTTGAAAATTAATTCAGTTCTAGACTCAAACTTTTACACAACCTCATGTAACACAAAAAGCACAAGTGATATAATAAATGTTTTTATCCTCTGACACTTTAATCTATTTTACCAAGCCATTTTTATTGAGGTAACTAATACTGTAAAGCAAACACCAGAACCCAAAGGCACAGTAACTCTACAGTGCATGATAACAGAGGAATGACTCCTATCAAAGTCCAAAGTATTTTGTATAAGGTATTAACATTTAAAATGTTAGTTGTTAGTTGATCAAGATATGAGAGGTAAACTCAGAAAGACAAGAACCTGAGGGAAGCTGAAACAGACAGTGACCTCAGCCTCTCAGTCTAAACGCTAGCAAGATCCATGCCGAGATCAGGGTTTTCTACACAAACAATCAGTGTTCGCTATCCCTAGATGGAAATCATAGTCTTTTCTCCGGCCAAACCTCACATATCCAGACAGTAAAGAAAGACTAAATAGAATATAATTTGGTACCAGAATCCATACAAAGGACACCCACATTTCATGGTTTAACTGCAGGACAGGTTCCGTCTTGTCTTGTGGCTGGTTTCAAGAAGGTCGCTTGAAGTTTTAAAGACTCTTTGTATTTCAGTCTGGTGTCTAAAGTACATACAGGCATAATTGTCAATGTTATCCAGTGTTGTTTTTTGAATTCTGCAGTCTAAACCCCCATGAAAGCATCTACTTTGGTTTAAATAGTTTTATCTAAACATAAACATTGGGCTGAGATGGACCTATCCTCTATAAACAACAGCTTGATTCAAACTCTCCGGAACCTACAATGGGTCCATGATTGAATGAAAGGCGAGTGGAAGGATGAAGATAAGGCAGATTTGACCTGAATACAACAGTGCATTCAACTAACATCTCTACAGCGTGTTTCCTGTCATTTTGACATTTTAAGCCTGTTATATCTTGGCTCATGCAAATTTTAGAGTCAGAACAATCCACTACTGGTTTTAAGGAACAGGTTTGTTATCAGGCCCAAAGGTTTGTAAATACCGCAATATGCAATCCGACCTGTTGCTGAGCTTTCCACTTTTACATCCAGCTGAGCCTGTCAGCTAATCCAGTCCTTCTGAATGTGGTGACGGCTGGGAGCAATTAGCAAACACTCATTCATATGCAGACAGGCTGGGTGAGCTTTTCCATTGAAAGGTACTTTATTACTGTTTGATACAGAAGTAGCCACAGCAACTGCTCTCTGGTGTTCTGTCAAAGGGTCTTTAGTTTAGGGGCTCCATGGTTTCATTTACAAACGTAGGCTAGTTTAATTAAAAACACTCTTTTAGGACCTGAGAACTCATATATCCATGCATTTATGCACTGTGATTACGTAGCAACGTTTGGAAAACTGTAGTAAGTTCCAGAAAAGGTTTTGGATCAAAGTAATGTGAAGGTATACTGGATAGTTACCTCTGACAATGAAGATCTGAAGAAAGAGACAGAATTAGTGCTTAGCTTATTCTGCTAAGAGGGTTTGCCTTTTTTAAAGCTGCGTGAACTAAAAGTGAATTATGGTCACAGATTGTGGTCCTCAATTAGGTCAAAGGGCCTGACCTACATAGTAGGGTACTTATAGGTTCCTTTAGGTCATCATGTGACAGTTAAAAGCCAAAGTGAATTCTTCTAGCATTCCAATCCAAAGAATGATTTCTCAAACTGCATTACATGAGCAATAAAACTCCTTCTAAGCAAATGTCATTCTAAGCCTACACAATTAATGCAATTCTTGAGGTTTGACAAACCAATCAGTTATTAAATGCTAAAATAGCTACATTTTACAGGCCTTACTGAATTTTAGCACTCAAGGATCAGCTGGAATTTGGCTCCAACCCATTCGGAGGGAAGACTTAGCAGTCCAACAGCAAATTTATCAAAGTGCGCAAGCAAAAAGAAACTAGAACATGTTTTGCACTGATGCTTCATTACTATATAAAATAAAAACTACCAAAACTTTCACATCATGTAATCATTGCTTTAACTTGTTCATTGTTTCTGCTTAAATGAATACGTGACATCAACTACCCAACAGGGAACGTTTTCAAAACTTTGGTTAAAAGTTCTCCCAAAGTTCTTCAAACGTTCCTTCAGTAACGTTAATAGAACATTTAAACATATACAATACAGTGTTATGTTCTCAAAACATTAGCACAAAAACATCATTCATACATCTTTCATGGAACTTTTTTCTTTGAAACATTATATTTAGACGTTCTTGTAACATTTTTTAAGTGCTATTACTTGTTTCAAAACGTTCAATGAACGTTCATTTAAAAGAAACATTCTCATAATTTTTGCTAAATTATAAAATTGAATGTTCCCTTCACGCTTGCATAACCAACTTTTTAAAAACAGAATGTTTTGAACATTCAGATAACTTTCAGAAATAACATTTTCATAACATGATCTTACAACATTTTATTAGCTGGGAAACTGCATGACATTGTGTGACAGTCACCAATGATAACATATCACTCTTATATGTAATGTAGAAACATTTGTTTTCTATGAAGCTGCTTTGAAACAACATGTATTGTGAGAAGCACTTTACAAATAAATGTGAATAAAATTGGACTGAACGCACATATTCACATAACAGCATGTTTAATCTAGTCAAACCTCACGTTATCTGTGACATCTGACATCAGCTGCAGGCTTAAATATGATGCAGGCATAAACTCTAGACCCAATGTGATGCAGAGCCAAAACAAATCAGTCTAAGTGAATCAGCCAATTGATTTACAATCTCTTCACATGACCTGACACTGTAATGCAGACGTGAACTTTGACTAAAATATCTGTCCTTCTTTACTGACAGTAATCAAAGTCTTACAGGAACAAATATCAGTGCTAAACATATAATAAACTGGACCAGTAGAGACCAGATTGTGCAACATGTTTCCCCATATCTTTGTTAGTAGGAGTCACATGGGCGTGTGGTTTGTGCGGAGGAGTTAAAGCTTCACCTCTTGCATTTTGGACCAGCTTCATCACCCAAAGAGTTCCCAGCATTCAGTTCTCGCCTGCCAACAAACTGCTGTCTCACAGGAAAAATGAACGACCCACATTATTCAGAAACATTCTTGTGCTGAATCTAAACTTTACCATGGTTTTCTTTGGGAGAACTAAACTACAAATCCAGTTTAATAAAAGTGTTGCTGTAAAAATTATGTTTTTCTTGTCCTTGAAGGTCTCTCCTGCTGCTTACAGTAATGATGAGTCTACAGAAATAGACTTGCGCTTATTAGTTATTATTGTGGTCAATGCACCTGTGGGTTTGTGTTTGTGTCTGTGCTTGAATCTAATGTGATGTGTGCGTATGTAAACAGACTTTTGTGTGTGTGTGTACTGACATGGTTAAGCTGCAGGCATCCTGTGACTGTTTTCTGACAGGAAACGCTCTCTTTCCTACATCTGTCTGTTTGTTCTTTTTCGTTTGGATCATTTTTACACCTCTGTTTCTTTTTCAGGCTCTGCACACAATATTGCTGATCCAACAGTACAGTCATAAAACAGCAGTTTTATCAAAGGTAAAACACATTTACACCAGCAGCTTTACAGTAATCATGTAAAACATCAGATATGAATCACTCTTACACTATGCACAGACATAAACATACATTTATTAAGGTATATTTCATAAAAATTGAGTGTTCTGATGTTAAATTTTGATTGCCAAGTCTGTGAAATAACAAACAATAATTGTTTTTGGGTTATTACTTGTTAAATAATGATTAGGAATTTATTTACCTGTAAATATATAGTTAGTTAAAATAAAGCTGAAATAAAATAAAATATAAATACTGATGAAAAACATGTTGCCTCAGCAATTAACTGAAATAAAATAAGCTGAAGTACTAAAATTACTAAAACTAAATATGTGAATAAAAATAAAAATAATAAAACCACCAATTAAAAAAGTTACATAGTAATATTCAAAACAACTAATAAAATGACAAAAGTACATTACAGTATTACAAACTTTAAAATGAAATGAAACCTTAAAATATAAAAATAAAAGCTAGTCAAAATATTTTTACATTTTCTCAACAAACTTGATGTTGTGTCTAATAGTTTTGATCTCCACCAGTAATTTATCAGTGGTTTGTTTCTGCATTGTCGAGTGGGTGTTACATGTAGACACCCTGTCCTCCCTCAACAGTCAGCAGTTTGTGTGACCTTGTCTGGCCCTAACTCAACTGACTGTCTTCAGAGGGAGGAGGGCTTCTGGAATGTAGGGTCTTTATGAAGAGTCAAACACATGCACACTAAAATGAACGTTAGACTCGTTCATGTTTAGTCTGACGCAGACGGCTGGTTTCTCACTGTCCTGTGACAATGTACACACCCATGCTTAATCCCAAATTACTACGAACCAACATCAGATCTCACACACACGATACAGCATCATCTAACAGTGCAATATGTACTAAACATCCATAAAACAAATAAACAAACCACATAACATAACACATTATAGTGGCCCATACATTTTTTATTTTTTATATATCAAAAATATGATTAAACTGGGTCATATGAGCACATGTGAGGCAATAACTATGACAACATTTTGTCAGTACATTACAAAGCTTATCATGAAATGAATCCCGAATTGTAGAGAAATGTCTGAGTCATATGATATTATACCCCCAAAATCAAAAGAAAAAAAAAACTATAGTTATATTTTGCACAATGAAAAGCCTTTTTTAGGACAATTAAGTGTATTTCGATGACAATTAAGCACATTATCCTCTTAAATTCTCAGTTCTATAATGCAAAAAAAAAAAACAATTGTGTCAGCAAACACTCATTTAAATTATATTATCATATTATTAATTTAATTATATTTCAATTTAAATAAAATTTAAATCAGAATAGATTAGAAGTACTACCATGCATACAGAGTTTACAAATTACTTTAAAAGTACTTTACAAATGTACTTTATCTTTAATGTACTTTTGGGGGAATAAATGTGGCCAGTTATCATGAAAATGATGTCACAATCCAATAAAATAAAATGTTGACATGTTCTTGACATTTTTCATGAAATGCACCCATTTATAAATCATTTGAATCCGTTTTGTATTTCAACCAGTCACACTACAGTTAGGCTCTGTAGCCACAGTAACTCAGCAATTTACATATTCCAATTATCTCTTCCTGCATTGCACTAAACTGACCAAGCTGGATTAGTGTGAATAGCACACATACCACACTAACACACACACACACACACACACACACACACACACACACACACACACACACACACACACACAGCTCATCTTTCATTCATACCTAACAGTTTACAGAGCATCGGGGGTGCGAGTCTACACAGCACAGGCGCATGAGAACAAAACTGGGCACTATGGGGACCAGAGGAATTCTGCTGAAGAGTGATATCCTGCTATTGTTATATTCCATGCCAAGTGCAATGGGAATGAGCGTGTGTTTACACTCATATGGTGCTAAATCACACCACTGCATCAAAGTAAAGACTAAAGAAAAGCAATAATTACTATAAGCAAACTATGACCAACACACCCTTAAACCTTTAGCACATGATGTCTGCTAATGGCCATACTAAAGTACCATTAATCTGTTGTCTGCTAATGAAGATTAAAATAACATGCACCAAAACCAAGAATGAATACAACATTGCTCAAGCTACGTTTACACCAATATTGAGACTAGTTTAGGTTGTTTATCTGCTACTGTTCTCCCCCTTGTGGTCACACCTAACCATCACTATCAGATGACCCTGATTGTTGTCATTTAACTTCCCTATTTCAGAAGATATTGAACTGAATGTGCAAAGCAGACATGAATAAACTCTGTACTCACGCTGTGTGAGGACTGATTGTTGTTAAGATGGTCCTGAGCAAGAGGGTTGAGGGGGCAGCCATTAATGGACCCGTTCTGATGACAGTCTAGCGCCACCTGGTCACGGCACTGAGCATGACACGTGTATTTACAACCTAGAGGAGAGAAAACAAGAACAGACAGCCATGTTATTCCACAGTATGTATTAACTAATAAGTTAAAAACATGCAACAGCATTGCATCATGTGCAGAATATTTTTTAGAGTGTTGCTAGGGCATTTCTAAAGCATTTCTGAGGTTTTATCACATTGTTTCACCCACCAGGTAATAAATCAGTTTCCAATAGCTTAGAAAAGTTATAGCACTCTCCTCAACAAAGTGCATCGTATCTGTTCCGGTCTGTAGGAGACTTATTGAAATATGTTGGTTTTTCTGTGAGGCTAAATGGAAAGCAAAAATATCGGTTTGCAAATAAGATGGCTCACATGCAAATTTTTAACGTAGAAAAGTTTAGACGTGTTTAAGGAAAGTGAAAGAAAACACCATGTGCATTAAGACAATATAAAACTGACAGTGCTTTGAGCATTAAATACAATGCATTGTTAAAAAATAAAATAATCTTTATTTTCTATGTAATTTGCATGCATGTATTTTATGTATTTCATGTGAAAGCTTCTTTACTGAAAATTATGCATTCTTCCTGATGCTGAAATTATTCTATATCTATCTCAAAAATGCACTGGATGTATAATTAATAAAACTGGATAGACAATAAGAAGATAATTCTCTGCTTTACAATCCTCACAGACAACATGACGCACATACACTTGCTTATTCATCCAATGCTGAGGCATTTCTCACTAGCTAAAAAAAAACCTGTTGGTGTTTTTTTTTCTCAGCTCCTGTCACTGTTATGACCTACCTGAAGACTGATGCTTGACTTGCTGGGTAATTTTGCCGTAAAGTTTACAGAATGCTGCTCCCATCCCACTAAAGTATAAAGTGATGATGCTTTCTGTCTCGAACGCTTAACTCACGGCATCCCGTCAGAAACAAAGCTCATCCTGTGCAGTTCACTCTCAGAACAGAAGGACAAACTCATCTGCCTCTCGTCCATACAATCTCCACGGTAACTCATTTGTGTGTAACTCTCTCTCTCCCTCTCTCTCTCACATTGTGCTGAGTCGGTGATGTGACTGTCAAATGATGAAGCTTCAGTCAGCAATGATGGACACATAGTACATGGCAGGATATGTAGGAAGCACTTTGTGGTTGAATATGTGTGCAGATGCATTTTATCAACACCCTAGATGCATCACCCTTAAGATTCAAAATTATTAAACTGATTATTTGACAATTACTGTTTTCATATTAGTTTATGTCACAGCAACTGGTGGCATTCTATGACACTTAATAAAAAGCCAGATTCTGCCACCTAATAAAAAATAAAAAGGGTAATTGCGTCTTCTTATCTGAACAATTCTGACCTTTTTCTCAGAATTGCATGATATAAACTCGAGAATTTTCAGAATTAGGAGATAAAGTCGCAGTTCTGACTTTTATCTTACAATTGCAAAAGAGTTTATATCTCATAATTCTGACTTCTTTTCTCAGAACTGTCAGATATAAAATCACAATTGCGAGTAATAAAGTCCAATTCTGAGGAAAGAAAGACTGACTTTATTTCTCAGAATTGCGAGTTTATATCTCACAATTCTGACTTTAACACAACTGCAAGTTTATATGTTATTTATATGAAATTCTAAGGTAAAAAATTAAAAATTAAAAATTGTGAGGTTTAAACTCAATTACAAATTACTTAGATCTTATTAAAATATATTAAATATTTCTGCTAGACATCAGTGGGATTGAATAGAGCAAATGGTCCCCAGTAAACTCACAAACATCTCTCTTCTAGAGTTTAGGAAGCATCTCAGAAATCTCAAACTGAGCTCAGATTACCAGAATCAGAAGCCAGAGATCTCAAAATGAACTCAAACATTTCTTGATTAGTTTTTCAAAGACCAAAGTATGTGAGTTATGTGAGCACATTCATCTCATAACTCTACTGTGCTGTATGTCAGCACCTACCATTTATCTCATATATGTCTTTGTATATTTCTCCTTATGAATTTTAGACATCTGGGACAAAGCTGATGCTTAAATGTAACATCTCTGAGATGCTGTCATCTCTGAGCAAAAAAAAAAAAAAATTCCTCTGGGGAACAGGAGGAACGCTGCTCTTTTAAAACATCAGCAGAGAGCAGAATGACACACAGGATGAGCAATGACAGGGTGTAATGAAAGTGGATCTTTTATACTGGGGCATGATGGGTAATGGTAGTTTAAAGTGCCATTATTTGCACAGAGCTGTGGTCTTGACCGTGTAGGAACTGAGCTAATGTATACTGACACACACATACACACACACAAAATCAGTTTAGGTCTCTACTGGCGGGTGGGAAGTGCAGGCCTGTCTCTTCCTTAATTGCACTTCCCATAATGAAGAACAGCGCTATCGATCAGAACCTGCCCGAGGAGCAAAACTTCAGACACACACACACACACACACAATACAGTACTGTTCCATATTTAGACTGTGGTGTGACGGTGCAATATTTGGGACTCTGTTTCTAAAACTTTGCATGTTGACAGAGAACAAGTCATTCAAGTTCTTAAACACTTCCCACACAAACACATTATTGAAAGCTCATATAACACAACTGCGTCATTCCCACAGACAGCAGCATCGTCTCACTTTCTAAATATTTACCACCCTCACACAAAGTACTAATAAGTTTCAATTCAGAGTAAAACCATTGCATTTGCTTTCACTAACACTAGAAAATAATAATATGCTTGAGCAAGAAAATATACACAGCCTAATCCAAACCAACATATAATCCATTCTAAATAATATAGAGAATAATATAATCATTATACCACAATGAAAATGATGATGACTTAATTTTATGATGAGTATGTGCCAGTATGTGGCTTACTACAATAATCAAAAGTACATTGCCATCAACATTAAAGTACACTATTGTTCAAAATTTTGGGGTAGGCTGCACTTATTTGATAAAAAAAGAAAAATAAACCCAAATAATATTGTGAAATATTATTAAAATTTAAATGAATGGTTTTCTATTTGAATATATTTTAAAATGTAATTTATTCCTGTGATGGAAAGCTGAATTTTCAGCATCATTACTTCAGTCTTCAGCGTCACGTGATCCTTCAGAAATCATTCTAATATGCTGATTTGCTGCTCAAGAAACATTTATTATTATAATGAATGTTGAAAACAGCTGTACTGCTTCATATTTTTGTGCAAACCATGACACTTTTTTTTTAATTCTTGTTCTGTGATTGACTCAAGCAGGAAGAAGGAAAACATAATCTGTAATTAAATGAAGATGCAGCTTCTGATGTCAGTACAGGCACTTTGTGAGCGTGAACCAGGTGGTTTCCCACTCTCTCTTCTTTTACTTTTAACTACATTTAACAGATGTGTGTTTTGGACAGATGATGGTGTCATTCTTTCACAATTTTTTATTTCTTGTCTACATGTTTATTCCATCCTCACAAAAAAATAACGTAAGCACAGTATGAAGCAGTTTATGTTGAATCTCAAAACATCTATCAAACCCTTTTAAATGTGTTTGATAAAATATGTCCTCCAGACTGACAAAGTGACATCTATGTCACCTGCTATTTCAGTTTGACGTTGCTGATTTTTGACAGTGCTATTTCCTCATCAAATACCTCTCTTGTATCAACCTCCTTAAACAATAGAGTCTGTTTGTGGAAATTTACAAGTGGCGACTAAACAAGTAGCCGAGCCTGTCCTTGCTCATTTGATCACAGATAACTATTTTTTTCTGTCTGTGTTTTTTGGTAACTAACAATAGAGATTGTCAAGTTGTTTTCTGTTCATGGTAGAGCCACATTCTGTCGTCTCCATTCCAGATCGGCTCCGCGCTGGGATTAGATCGGACCACTGAAACAACACACGCAGACAGGACACATGCACAACACCTGCCTGTGACAAAACATCATGAAGACACTCCATTCTTTTGCGTGACTTTAGTCATTCAGTTAGTGGATGTTAAACCGGCGAACTGTTCGGCATGTTATCGTGAACTGTTTCCCACATCAGTGTCGGCCGTTTAGACTTAGCTCTGTCCTTCAGCGGATGTTTTTAGTGCTCTGCTCTGTGTTTGCTCAGCGGAAGCATTGCCATTCTTAGCACTGCATTTGTGCCTGAAAAGTATGAGGATTACATTACATCAACTGAGACGCCATGGTCCCCAGCAACACAACATCAACACAATGATACTACACACAGACAGACAGACCACAGCATAATCACTGTCTAGTAGATGATGACTATTTAGTGAGCAACGGGTGTCAGGGCCGAAGAAAATTAATGATCACCATGTTAACTTATCCATTCAGATGTGCTGAATAATAGACAGGACACCCCAATTACTCTCTCTTTCATTCTTCATTCTCTGCAACATCTCTGGCCACAGTAACAGAAACAGCATTGCTCAACATCACAGTTTAGATTCAGTTGAATCCTATAACCATTATTCACTCGAAATGCATTTGATTAAGTCTAAACTTAATTGCTTCTACATGTCAGAGGTTTTCGATCTTTTAGATGCCACAGATCCCTAAATATGATCATCTACACTGAAAACAGTGGTAACATCTTAATTAACTGGATTTAAAGTATAAAAATGAAATATCACTGAATCGACCTATATGCTATATATTAATTTTTACCAACAAAACTAAACGTTATAGGTTAAATAAGGTAGAAATGGCTCTTTAAGGTTACCACTTTTTAGATTCTTGTATAAAGACCCAATTTCTTCTATGAACAATTTATATTATAAATATATCTAAAATATTATTTCTAAAAATATTTAGTTTCTATTAAGATACATTATTACATTTGTAATTACTCATTATAGTACTGTACTTATTTACATATTTATTTTAATGCTATGTACAGTATATTTATTTATGTATTTGCTAGTTTGTTTTCATCATTTTAAAATGTATTTTAATATAATTTTCACTGTTAGTTTTATTTATTTTGTTTGTTTGTTTACATTTTAAAAAATAATACAACTTTAAAATTATTATTATAATTTAATGCTTGTTTTCTAAACATTTCCATGGTCCCCTTGTGAGCCCCCATGTTTGAAAACCCCTGCCATATACAATGAAGACCGCTGTAGTTTAAGTTTAGTATTAAAATAATTTCCATTGGAGAATGACTGTTTTGACTTAGGCCAGTAAGCAACCACATAGCAATGACCTAGAAACCACGTGCAACATTTAGCATCATGGTGGTGATTTTTGCGTATCCAGTCACATACAACATGCTTCAGAAAATGTAAAAATCTAGATTGATTATCAGTAACTATTTTGCATTAGTAAGAGTTAAAATGTTAACAATAGCCGACTACATACATACAAATTAATAATAAAAAAAGCAAAAAAATAAATAATTAAAATTAAAAGACAAAAAGGTCAGTAATGTCTGTACAAGAAAGGACATTACCGTTGTTGAAAGCTGCGCACAAATGACATCACTGTCGACTGGCTTAAGTCACGTCCTAGTACACACTCTCAGTGCGAAAGCAACTCTTTAAATGGTACTGGGAAAACTTTAGTACTGTACATTTCTGGAAAGGCCCTTATATCTGTCTTCATTGTTCCATAGACCTGCAATGAATCAAGGATTTTGCGCCACTCAGTATGAAGTTGTCATCTAAATTCCACTTGCCTGAAAGACAAAACTACCCACCGGATGACTTCCACAGCAGACTATCTTCCAGTCGCCTGGAGCGCCGCATGGCTTTTGGGAAGCGGTAGAGGATTCCAGTAAGTCTTCTCAAAGTTCTTGCAAAGCCTTTCCCCAGACCCATGACCAGAACAACATCAAATCTCACTTCAACCCCTGAGCATTTACTGCCTGAAATGTCTTCCCTGCATCATGGCTTCTGACGACTCACTGCTAGTGGTCTCCTGTCTCCTGTGTGTATGTGCAGTTGTTCAATGACCAGCATGGTTGCCCTGCGCCTGCATGAGCTCACTGTAAGCCGAGGTTGTGCTGTGACAGGACAGTGTGCCATCTCTAGACACACTGTCACTGCCATGACACAAACAAACAGATGGGCATTAGGGGAGCCGACAGGTGGGTGTCAAATAGCAGCACACAATGCAGTCTAGCTGAAAAAGCCAAAGGAACGTGACCCACAAAGGTGGAAAAAAGGTATCTTTGTTCATTTTTACCATTTTAATACTTTTGTTTGTATAAATTCAAATGGACAGTGTGTTACTGAGTTAATATGAGTCATTCTAGTATTATTTTAGTATTATCTATGTACTATTATAGTATTTATTTACTAATATTTTGAACTAGCTTTTATTTTTATATATTTCAATTATAGTTAATTTTTTATTAATAATTAATATGCGTTTGTCATTTTTATTAGCTTTTATTTCTTATTAGCTTTAGTTTATTTTTATTTTAGTTTTAGTAATTTTAGTACTTCAACCAACTTTTTTTATTTTATAAAAAAATATATATATATAATATATTTCAGATTATTTTGATTACAAAAACACTTTTGCATCCCACACAATATCAGCTTATACAGGCATATGCTTGCTGTCTTATTTAGTTTTATAGAAACTGAAATATGTCAGTCTATGGCAATTAATCATGTGCATGTAAACATGGTCACTGACATACATTACACAAACCTACACAAGTCTAACAACCACCTAACCAAAGCAAGCTAACTCATTATCCACCTTAACATCATCAAAACAGACACTGCCCCTCACAGAAAACATGAGTTAGGGAATGTTTTCTATGCCCACATATTCAAGGATCTGTAAGTGTCCCCTTAAAATGTGCTAATAATGAGTTCACATGAAAATCAAACAGCGCTCAAAAAAACAGGCTTTCAAGCTAATCTGCCAAAACCAATGACTTTCTCGCTCTCAATTCCCTGATCACTCGAGTCGAGCAGCCAGAAGACTCAGTGAAAGTTACGTTTGCCCAGTTGTTCCATTTGAGTTAACACTTGTGAATGGACAACCTCGGCACAAAGGCAGTTCAAGACAGAGAGCCATATTAAAGAGAATGAATTCAAGGCTTTGGTAACATCCGTCTCAGGGTCTAATTTATTCAAAAACTCAAAAAAGGGAAATAACCTTGCATTCCATTTCACTGCTAGCCATCAATATAATCATGTTTTTTTAGGATGACAAAATTTACAATACAAATTTGGCTGCAGGGCAAAGCAGATAATGTTTTGCATATGATTTTTAGGAATGTTTTCACTACTGGGAACAATGCAAGGCATTCAGTCAGGAATGAAAACATCAACCGTCACTGCCAGTGACCACCTAAAAAAATGACCTGGATTTGATCAAATGAATTATGATTACACTTAGCTATTTGCATTGTCATGTATAATTATTAGTCATATTTGTGACACAAGTAAATGTGGGTGACCAAGGTGCAACATGAATTTACAAGCCCGAACCAGTCTGTCAGCATGCCTGTAAATGAGTGTGTGGTGTGTGAAGAATCGCAAGAACATGCATAGAGTTTATGATGTGTTTATGAAATATAATAATGTAATATTTTTTTATTTATTTTTTTAACCGACCTATTTTTAACTACAGGAGCACAATATGGTGATGAATCGACCTTATCTAGACTAATAATAAAATATAATTGTATAATAATAAGATAAAAAAATAAAAGTTCTCACCTGTACATGTCAAGCCACCGTGAAAAATATAGGAGCAACACACATCGCACCAAGCGTACGTCGCGTCCTCACAAAACGTGTGTCCCTCTCCTTTCTCCTCTTTCACGCGGGGGTCGAATATCGTCCTCACATCCGGGGGTTTGAAGCCCCTCTTTCTAGACCGCTGTCCGGCTGCCCCGTTCTCTGCCACCTTCAGTAGCGGGTCGCTCTGCGCGGGGTTTGGAAAGACTCGCGGCCTCTGGGGAGACGGAGCTCTCCTCACCGCCTTTACCATGGCATTGCGCATTCTGGATTTGGCTTTCGGCGAATTCTTCTCCATCAGCTCAGCTTCTTCCACCCGAAGGGTGGGTAATCGGTTCAGCTGAGGCAGGGCTAGCGGTGACCCGACGGCGCAGAAGCGCGGTGGCGAGTACTTCCTATTGTGATGCATCATGACTGCGTTACCGAGTGCGCCGGAGGAAACACACAAACATCTGTAGATCCAAGAAGCCTGTTCGTGGAGGTTTGCGATGAGCATGTCTCGGGCTTGGAGAGAATTTCACCAAATTGTCTGCGGACGTTGGCTCAAGCAGGTAAGACAGGTGCACAGAGCGCGTCTCGTGTTTCACCTGAGCGGAGCTGTGCGCAAGATGCGGGAGCGCGCACTCGCGCAGACACCCACGCTCTGTGGTTATTAGATAAAATCGATTTCCAGAAGCAGGGTTGTTACAGTTAACAAAAACTATAAGAAAGTTCGATATGATTAAATTTTGATGAAAACTTATAAACTATAATAAAATAAACGTTAACTGTATATATAAAAACATCTTTATAAAAACTACTTTATTTAAAAAGTTTAATTTGTACTAAATGAACTAAAAATAAAAAAAAGACAAAAAACAAAAATGACAAAAACACAAAATTACTAAAATGAAAATGGATATATATATTTATTTAAAAATATAAGTAAAAATGATAATAACTCTGACTAGAAGCCTTTGGTTTAGTGATTAAACTATTGTAGACTTCAATCAAAAGATTAATCGATGACCTTTTAGGTCTTAAGTAGGTCCACATACTTACTACTAGTAAAAAAGAAGACAAAATTACAAATTTTCACAGTTTCTTTAATATTATAACATTGAAAATATATATATAAATTTCATTAAGACATTATATATTCTCTTAATCACTTTAACGTTCAAGGATACGAAAATAAGTTAATTTCAAAACAAAAGTACAGATTTAACAAAAGGGCAAATAATTCATAACAATTTGGATGCTACATTAAATTACAAAAACAGTTTACAAGTGGTGTTAAACATACAAACATATATAATGCAGTATCCGTGCATTTTTTGTGAGGTATGGTAAACATACAGTTAGATTTGGCACTATGAACTACCTCTTTTTTTCTCTTGGATGCTATGAGGATGTAATGGGGAACAAAAACAAGATATCCTTGTTGGTTCACCAAACAAAACCACTTTTCAGGTTTATAAAGTGCCTGTGCCCCTGAGAAAGATGTTATAATGTGAGAGAGCATCTCATCTGCTCACTGGACTTCATCTTTGGATTCGTCATCAGCTTCTCCCTGTGAAGGGAAACAAATGTTTCTACGTGTTATTACGGCTGATGTCATTGTTGTGGATAAGTGTGTTGTCATTGTGACACTTACATTGCCTACATCCATGTTTTTGTTTATCCACGTGGAGTATTTTTCCTGTAGATACCGGGCACCCAAGCCCATCACGTAGGTCACTGGATGATAATGGATGCCAACAAGCTGACTGGTGGCTTCACAGACCAGAGCCACATTGACTTTCTTGTCTTTCTGCTCTGAAGGCATGTCTGGAGAGACACTTCCACAGAAAGCTTCCATCACTTTCATGAAGAAGCTGTATGAGAGCGAGGACCGCAGTATTTCAAGTAAGACCTTGTCTGCCTTAATCTGCCGCAGAGGTTCAGAGATAAGAGAAGAGATGTTTGTAAGTCATATGTTTTTACTGTTTGTGACTACACTATACTAAATGTTCAAAAGTGAATTTGAATTTCTCTTAATGAGTCTCAGACTTTTGGACTCAACTAGAAACTGTCTGCAGAGACACCTGGTGGTCATCATGAGAGCTCAATTCACTGACCTTTTCATTCAGTTCATCACCTTGTTCTCTAAGGAGCTCAGCCAGCTTTCTCGCAAAATCTGCCGAGAGGACAGAAATGAGCAGTTCAGACAGAACTAAACACATCTGAATCTAGGAACTCAGACAGCTAATAACTCTAAATATGAGCGTGAAATCAAATGGGAAGAATGAGCTCTTACCAGACTCCTCGTCTTCTGGACCGTCTGCTTCTATTTCACAGGGAGTGAAGTGCACAGAAGCTGATATCTCTGTCAGTTCACCGACCAAGTTCTCCATCTTCTCCACTTTCCTATTGCCTGAGACTGACGGAAGCAAATCAGACATGGAATCTCTACAATCTCACTTCCTCAATAGGGAATGTTTTTAAAAACACTTTAAGCAGCCACACATTAAGTTTAATATTTCACACTTACCGTCAAATGTTGCTGGCTTTCGTGCACGTACATCATCTGTCTGTGGTTTAATACACTTCAAGAGAGACAACAGTCTCTTCTTTCTTTTATTTTTCTTTGCTATGCCGTGTTCTTCAGGCAGCTGTGGTGAAGACGGGACGTCCTGCGGCAGACGGGTGTCGGTGGGTCGTCTCTTGCGGGCGTATGCCATCAGGAGTTTGAACTCCAGACTGTCCGCAGCAGGCGTCTGGACGTCACCGTCCTGTGCTTCTGATCCCTGCTCAGATATGCAAACACTTCATCAGAACGCTTGGTTTGTGCAACTTCAACTGTATAAGTGCATTCAGTAATTCTTTCATTTACTAAATGGAATTAATAATTGTAATACACCAATACATAATACATCAAATAGATTTTTCTAGGCTACTGATGCCTGGAGTCTTCAGCTCATATGGATAAACATAATTTTACACAGTTTTCAAATTCCTATTCATTTATTTCTGTGTAAAACCTTTTAATAAGGAAATATTACAATAAATATATTTTTGTGAAGTTTAATTTGTTTTTTATTTAATAATAAAAAAGGATAATCAGTGCGTCATTTAAAAAAACAAATAACATTTATATAAAATTATATATATATATATGTATATATATATATATATATATATATATATATAAATAAATATAATGGAGCATTTTTTGGAGCATTTTCCCCATTTATCTCGTGTATATATATATATATATATATATATATATATATATATATATATATATATATATATATATATATATATATATATAATATTAGATGCACAATGCAAACTTAAAAATTTAGATATAAGTTTAAGTACTAAAATTAACTGAAATAAAAATAAACTAAAGCTAAATATTTTTTTTTTAAATGACAAAAGCACATAACAAAATTACTACTAATTTAACTAAAATGAAAATGTAAAAATAACAGCAAATTCAAAATATTAATAAGTACTATAATAATACATAAATGATACTTTCCTCCAGTGTGAATTCAGGTAAATTGGGATATAGGGACACTTATATTTTATGCACACATATAGAAACAATATTTAAAAGTTTTTTTGTTGTTGTTGTTGTTTTTTTGGGGAATTACACTAAATTGTAATCAACCACAAGTTTAATTTAGCTATGTAAGGTTAACTTTAAATTATCCTTATAAACATGATTCCAATTTAATTGTTGTTTAAAGCAGTATTTCTTTAATTTGCCAAATAAAACAAGCATTAATGCTCCTGCAGTGGAAGTCGCGATCTAAAGCGTATAATTATCATTGCTTATTTTTAATTTACCATACGTTTTACTTAATTTTACATGACTGATTTAATCTGTAATTCACGAAAGACACACATTAGTTAATTCTATAGAATGTGCTCGATGTCACTATTTAATAAGTGAGTGAATGTGTCTGGGCATGTTCACCAGCCCTCATTCGTTTCATTTTTCTTCAGTCTCCGACATCTCCATAAATTCAGACACAAATCACACGCACGACTTGGATGTTATCAAAGTTCTCGTAGAAACACGCCTATCCGAAGTCACGGAAGTGTCAAACACATTTACTCGATCGTCTTTAAGAAAACAACACGACAGTCTGAGACGGTCAGTATTACATTTTTCTCTTGGTTAATAAATATAATGAAAGTTGAAACACTTACATGACTCCGTGTTGTGTCTGGTGTGACCAGACAGACAGAAGTTCCAGGACGTGTATGTATGCGCTGTGGGCGGAGCCAATCTGACGCGTCATTTGCACAGACACCGCAGCGAGTTGTTACTGATTCAACAAAAACTCCATTCACCACAATTGAGTCATTGACTTTCGACTGAAATAAATAGATAAAACAGCTGCGATAGCACACTGTCCTGATTTATATGAGCTGTTTCTGTTTGGTACTGTTAGTAGTACAGGTCATGGTCTACCTACAAAACCTATAAAGAAAATGTCCATACTGTAAGTCAAGAGTGGAAACACTGCATGCTATTTAAAGTATTTCAACTTCTCTAGCTGTAACTTCCGAGTAGTTTATGACTGTCCAGTAAACACACAACACTGGTGCTTTCCATCTGAATGCCTTTAATGAGAAACATTCCCAGTTTTGCGATCGTGCACCATCATATCTGTCACATCTCCACATAACCTTCACATCTGCTCACCCACTGACCTCATACACACCTAAAATAGATATTTAGGAATTTGAAAAAAAACTAAAACATTCAAGTCGTCCCCATCTTTTAAAAGATTAAAAAAGAAAAAAAAGAAAAATACAACCACTGAACAATTTCATGTTTTTCATACAGTATAACTTAAAATTACAAAAAGAAATAATGCCATTTCGTTACATAATCACTGAGGGGTAGAAACATCCAGAGAGGTAACGAAAATTTCCATGCACAATAATGCTTTAAAATATTAGAAGATAACACAGCAGATCACTCGTATGTAAATGGATCTCACAAAGGCTCAGCGTGATCCGCTTTTCATGCAGACACGTCGCTGGGCATTTCCGTCATGAGTGATTTGACATGGACTAAGCATATGTTCAAAATACCACGTTTAACTCTCAGCAGCGTTCATTTGGTTTAGTCATTCTCAGCTAAACTTGGCATTTCAGAAACCAATCAGCTGCCATCAGTGGAAAAACACATCCGGTTCCTTTGCTCGTCTTGAAACATTAATGTAATGTAATATTAAATAGATAAATGCACAAATGTCATCCATTCATATTGCATTGAATATGGCTCAGATCTTCTCTCGTTGTTGTAAGGTAATTTCACAATCACTCCACTGTAACGGCACACAAACAAAACGTGAAACATCTGTAGTTTGAGTTTAAAATCTCTGCAATGATTGTGTCTCTGAAGAAGATCCTCCTTTAATCAAACTCAGTATCTTCCTTCAGATGATGTTCTTCCTCTCTGTGTGACTTTGGCACACAACATGATGCATGAAAGCTTCAATCTCTGGCATGTTTAAACATCTTTTGTCTCTTAAACTAACCTGTGACGCAACAAAACCCAATCCATCTTTGAATAAATAGTTATAATAAATAAGAGCAATAAATAAATGCTGAAACCCCACAGTGACATTAGTGGAAAAACAACAGCTAGACATGATCCCGAGGACTCTCTTAGCCCGAGGCGCTCTCGATTCACCTCCCTCTTTGTCTTTCTTCTCTCACTCTCTCCCGTTCTGTCTCTGCGAGTGCGAGCAGATGCTCGGAGGAGTGTCGACAGCCACTTTCTGTGGGGAAAAATCTTCCTGACTCTGACTCATGAGCCCGTTCATACAACCGTCTCTAGATCCTCGTGCGCCGCCGGCTCCTCCACCGGCTGCCTCTCCATGAGGGACGCCAACTCTGAGTTCCCAGCGTCCAGGGCACAATCCTTGGGAGTTTTTCCCTGAAAAGGACAATGTGACATAAATGGGACTACTGACTTGTGGTTATACACAACTATTTCTCACACCATGTGAGAAAACAAAGAGGAAACAAACAGATTCTCACTAGGAAGTTCGTTTTGCTGAGGGAAGCTCCGGCCTCCAGCAAACGTTTGCACACCTCCACATGCTGCCGAGATGCTGCTTTGTGCAGTGCGGTGTCGCCTCTGGAAAAAAGGAAATGAAGACAAATGAAAAATGCCAGCTTACACGACTGACACGCAAATAAATACATCAAACCACAGCTACATACGTGTCTCTGTCAGTTAAATCCAACATCAGCTTTGACCCTGAAAGAAACAGAATTCTGATATCAAAACACTGAATGTGAGTGACAAGAAATTCAACTTGTATATAGTATATAGATTTGTAAAATAGTATTAATATTTGTAATAGTTTTTTGAATAATTTATTTTAAAATTATATATACATACCATTTTATAAAAATAATATATATAATAATATAAGACACGTAAAAATGTCTCTTCATGTCTGTTTATGAGATAGATAGACAGACAGATAGATAGACAGACAGACAGACAGATAGATAGATAGATAGATAGATAGATAGACAGACAGATGACACATCTGATTTCTAAGGCGTTTTCTTGGGCATTTAAGACATTTAAAAATGTCACTTGGCATTTAAAAACTCAAAATACTTTATACAAAAATATTTTGTATGTATCCATATAATATAAAAATATTTTACATTTATTAAAATATATATTTTTTAATTTCTGAAGTATATGGACATCTAAGGCATTAAAAATGTAATGTGACATTTAAAAACAAAAATACTTTTTTACATATATGAATATAAAAACATTAATTATTATTCAAATGTATTTTATTTTATGCACCAAAAAGTATTTGGACAGCTAAGAAATTTAAACATTTATATTGACATATACATATATTGAAATATTTTTGTATATATATATACCCATATAAAATAATATACATTGATTTTATGTGATTGGTTTTGATTTCATTGGATTTGATTTCATTTGACTCGATTCATTTGGATCTGATTTAATTCATTTCATGTGGTTTGATTCATTTTGATTGGATTTTATTTGATTTCATGCGATGCGATTCATTTAGATTTGATTTGTTTTGTGTCCCTAATATTTTTAGAATCAGTTATTTACTCTAAACTGCTTTTGGTTTTGGTTAGGCATGGGATTATAACTCACCCACAAAAACTTCCCTTCCATCCCAGCTGAGCATGTGACAAAAGAACTTTGGACTTTACGTACACAAACACGGGAGTGTGCGTGTCTACGGGCTCGTCTCTCACTCACCGTGCTCTAGAATAAAACTCACGATCTCCGTGTGGCCATGTTGGGCGGCCAGGTGCAGAGCGTTGCATCCCATAGAGTCCCGCACCAACAGACTGACCCCGCTGGTGCAGGAGCCCGACACCTGTAAAACCCAGGACAGATCATGAGTCAGGATGAGTGACGATGCATGGGTATTTTTAATCAGAAAACAAACTAGTTATGTAAGTGCTTGTGCTCTACCCTGCTGAGTCACCACTCGAAACCTCTTCCACTTTCAATTCATAAAACAAGGAAATGTAAAAATCTTACCACCTCCACGTCTCCTTTATCAGCAGCCGACAGGAGAGCTGGAAAAAGGTTGAGATTTTTTTAAAACAATGAGTAACAATCATGCATAAAGCATCCTAGGAAATGCATGACATGTACAGTATGTGGGAATTTCTGAGGGCGATGAGTTTTCATTGTGAGAATATGACCAATGGGTTTATCACATGATTTCTGACAAGATAAATCAACCTCTAAAGAAAACCTGCTTCATTTCTAAACAGTTTCCTGTTTGTGTTTGTACTTTACCTTGTTCGCCTGAGGTCAGGGAAGCCCTGTAATAAGAAAACCAGAGCAAAAATAAAAAGCTTTGTTATGCAATTACACGGCGCAGTGAGGTATAAAACTATCAGGAATGAACAGAAAAACAGGGTATTGATGAATCTCACCCAGAACTGGGCTCCACCACCACATCTGGCATCCCAGGGACCTGGACCTGGCTCACCGCTGGAGCCTCGTGGTCCAGGATGAAAACCTCCTCCTGGCATATTTCGGTCACGAAGTGCAGGTGCTCCTGTTTGTACACACATATTATACACCTTCCCGATAACTTTTTAAATTTTTATGCAAATTGATTAACACAGTATGATAATCATACCTGAGCCTTGTCTATGCGATAAAAGCGGTCAGCTGATGTAGCTGGAAACAGAATAAACATGCCAGTGGTTAAACTATCCAGAAGTGTGTACTTATATAGAGTAGATCTTATCTTACAGTACAAATGAAGAGGCTCACAGTCTAGGAAGCTCCAGCTGGGTGAAAGTCTGTGTGCTGAACTGGGCCGCGGCAGACCTGCGCTCTCATCCTGACAAAACACAGCAAAACACACACAAACACTCGAAGCGCACTTTTCATAATACATATGCATTTCATTTTCAGTTTGAATCACCTGGAAACACACAACACATGGGGTATAATTTATTCATATATCGCTGTATTTAATAAATTAACTTTTATTTTGTTGACCACAGCAGAAGACTACTTCATTTAACACTATGCTCTAATTTATTAAAAATATTATATAATTACTACATTCTAATTTTAATGCGAATTCAGTTTTAGTTGGTGTGTTTAATTCTGATGTGAATATTTTTTATATTTATTTTATTAAGTTATCATTACACAATTAATAGGCTTAAATTCTGCATTGAATATTTTCATATTTATTATGTTATCATTACAATTTTAATTTATTTAAATTCTGATATGAATATTTAAAAAAAAATGATTCAATTATCATTACAAAATTAAAAGAAAAAAATTCTGAATATTTTTAATATATTTTTCTTTTAAGTTATTACAAAATTAATATATTTAAATTGTAATATGAATATTAATTTTTATTATTTATTTGGACATTTTGTTAAAATATTTAGACATAATTATTTTTATGAATAATTAATTTAATTCATCTCTTCTCTGTGAATTTGATGAATATCTTTGAATTGCAATTCAGTAAATTCCACGTGCTGTCATTCCAATTAAACATCCTGTGTGCTAAATTTCATCCAATCGTTTGGAGGCCTTTACCTGGTAGTGCACTCTGTGACCACTAGAGGGAGCCTGATGCAAATCCTGCCAACAAGACACAAACGTGTGAGTACAGGAATTTATAACATGATGGCGAGAAAACATTTTACATTTGAGGTTAAATGTTGATGTTGAAATGAAGTAACTGTATTGATTCAGTGCTCAATGAAATCAGTCTGTCAGGAGCATCATGGGAAGTGCTCACCTCCTGCAGTCTGTCAATGTACAGTCGACAGGTTTCCAGGTCACAGTCTCCTCTCACCACCACGATGCCAACAGGAGTAGCTGAACAAGCAAACACACACAGACACACACACACACACACACTGTCACTTCATATATTCACCCCTCTTACAGCAGCACTGTATTATGATATGTGAACTGAACTGAACTGAACTGTGGGAAACGTCAGGAACTTACAGATGTCTCGCAGACGCTCCTTGTCGAACTGCATGCTCTCGTACTCTTGCAGGACGATGCGGTTCACGCGCAGACGCAGACGTTCAGGCACGGCATGAGGGCTGCGATACGCAGACAACAACAAATGAGAACTGACGCCACATTTATGAAATATCTAATCAACAAAGGTGGAGGTGGAACAGATATTTTCTCAGTTTAATCTTCTGCTTGCTGACAATGCTGACATGAACTACATAAAAACAATTTATGATCATGCTGATTCATAATGAATAACTATGAAAACAAAATATTAATCTCAGACGATGAGGAGTGCTTGAGGAAGAGTGAAAATGAGTTTCACAAAAGGACAGGTGAAGATCAGAAAGGACTGAAGTCATTAATTCATAAAAATGCTTTCTGTGGCCGTTTGGTCTGTTTAGTCAACAAGATTGTCCCTTAAACGAATCATGACATATTCAAATGAATCATTATTTACACTTATTTCTGTAACCTACAATATCTGCAATATTCAGTAATTCTGTATTGTAATCTGCAATATTTTATAAAGCATTTAAAATGCTTAAGTAGCTGTTAGGTTAATGATTAGCATCATTTTTCCACTTATGCAGTCCATATAGTCAACAATGCCGGTATAACCAATAAATGAATGAATTAATGAATGAATGAATGAAATTTTTATTTTAATACTTTATTTTGTTTTTTTAATTAAAAGAAAAAAGAATAATTTAAAATCATTAATTTTATAAAAATATAAAATATAAAAAATATTTTAAAAAAATAAAAAAAAATAAAAGTATTACAGTCAAAATAAATAATTATATCTATATCTATATAATGTTACTATATATGTTGGATTAATTATATATTATTATATATTATTTAATTATACTATATCTAATTTAACAATTAAATGAATCATTTTATTTAATTAAAATAATTAAATATAAATTATATTACACTCATATTATATAAGATCTGACTATGAATACTTTATTGGACTGATTTGTGTACCAGAAACGTGTATCAAGCCTGTAAACAAGGTCAGTTTTGATTTAATGTAGACTGAGTGAAAAACACAAAACACTCACAAGTGAGAGCCCTCGACTCACACAGATACACACACGCTCTGTCACACACCTGTGTGTGTGTGTGTGTGCTGGAGGGATGCTGAGAGATACCGTACTTACACAGAGAAGGAGTCGGGGGGAGCAGAGAGGCGGCGCAGGTCAGCTGCGCACACTTTCTGAATGCTGCGTCAGCGCAGCCACACAGGAACACAGGCAGCACAGCCAAGCCAGTCAGCACAGAGACAGAGAGAGAGAGAGAGAGAGAGAGAGAGAGATGGAGGTGGAGAGGGACGGAGATGACAGACAAACGCATGAAGGCCAACCGGCAATTTAGGAGGAGAAAGAGAGATGGAGACAAAAGAAAGAAAAAAGAAAAGAAAAAAACCCACTGAGAGCAGCACAGAGAGCAGAACCAGCACACGTGGATTAGTGCTGTTACTAGAACATTCACCAGTCAATCACACATGAGCCACACACACTGACTGTTAGTTACACACTCTCATCTGTGTGTGTGTGTGTGTGTGTGTGTGTTTGAGGGGGAAACGCACTAAAAAGACCCTCATTCTGAGCTCAACTGTAAGTGATGTGCATTTTGTGTGTCTGGATCTATTAACTTATTCAAAAAGCATTCAAAATGTAATTTATACACTTGAAAACACATGAAAACTTCACACACACACCTCTTTTATGATAAAAATGTGTTTTGTTTTTCAATTAAAATGTATTTAGATATTTTTGCTGGGCATAAAATTAAATATGTACACACACACATGCAGTTTAAAAAAATACCAATGTTACTAAAGTAGTACTATGTACTAATAATAATGTAATCTTGTAATGTTAAAGATTTCCACTTCAAATAAATGTTGTAGAATTTTTTATTCTACTTTTACAAGAATATTAAATTGCATGACTGTTAAAAAAAATATCTTACCAACTTCAAACTTTATACAGTATCTATTATTGCTTATTTAAATATATATTATTATTACAGTTTTTTTTATATTAGTGTTTTGTAGCCACTGGGGGAGTTTTTTTGTGACAAGAAAACAATAGAAAAATAAATATGACTGACATGACCCCTGTAGACCCTCACGGCTCTCTAATATCAGACAATCTGACCTTGTAATGACAGGACAAAAGTTGGTTAAAAAAAAATATGAAACCAAAAACGAAACCTTGTCTAGGGCGGCATTTTAAACCTCATCTTAGCTCATATGTATTTTGTGTATTTGAGGGACTCACTCGTTGAGCAGCGGCACAGATGTGCGTCTCTTGCTCTTCTGCACCATGTTGGCCTGGTTCCTCAGAGATATGCGGAGGGTGGAGGGCGCGAGGCGGCACGGCTCTCCGTCCACCTGCACCGGCAGCGTCTTGAAGGTGGTGAGGACCACCTCTCTGCACTGATGCAGCCGCTCGCCGTGACCTCCCACCTGCAGCGCCGCTGAGGTGAAGACGGGAAATGCATGTAAGTCATGAGCCCTACATTTCGTTCTCAGTCTCACAGAAAGAGCTCAGACACTCACCAGCGAGGCCATGGTGAAGCCGATCACCTCGATGCAGCCGTCGTCGTGCCTCTGAGGCTCGAAAGCTCTGTGGTCGCCCGTGTTGCCCCACGGCATGGTACCTGCACAGTACCTACAGACACCAGGTGAATGAGGTGAGTAAAGACAGGCAGTGCTCACGACATGTTTAATTACAGCTTTACTACAGAAAACAGAAAACCCACAGACAGTCAGGAGATATGCCATTTGTGTCCTCATAACCTACTACTGATATAATCAACAAATTATTGAACTTTCTGACATTATTTGAAAGATTCATCCGTGATGCGAGTGAGCATTAACTGAAAGCTTAATTTTATTTTTAGTTTGCATGACCCGATTCATCACTATACTATTTAAAAGGGTTAAATAATGTGATAAAAACATCTCTTTAATTAAAAAAATAAATAAATAAATAGTTTAATTTAAATGTTTTTTTTTTATAGTTTGCATGGTGCCATTATATTTCAATGTTTTCAATAAAGTAAAAACAACAACAACTAATAAATACATTTTTTAATGTTTGTTTTTATCCAGTTTGCATGACCCTATTTATCACTATTATATTAAGAGGTAAATAAATAATATATATATTTTTTTTAATTGTGAAAATGCTGAATTAAATTTTTCCTTGTCCAACTCTATTATTCTGTGACATCTCCCCTCATGGATAGTTTAAAACTTAGTTTGATCTTTCCGAAATCATATTTGAGGAGGTGACATCATGTAAGTCAGAAGTTTCTCTTACAGTCTTCATCAGTGCTTCATTATAGTCACACTTATTATAATTGACCTTTTCAAGCTCAGCATTTCAACACTGTTATAGGAAAAATATTACAGTAAACTGTTTTTTCTTGGCACTAAGTACAAAACTAATGTGTTTGATAAAAGTCCATTATTAGCGGTTTTGTGCTGACCTTCAACCCAGACACATTTCCAATGTACCAAGCTTGACAGAAAAACATGTTTTGAAAGAGAACTGACATATTTTGTTAGTTTAGAAACACAGAATATCTGTGCAACTGCAAGTTGAAATGTAATGTCCGTGTAATTCATTTAAAGCTTAACTACATCTAAATGATCATTTTGCTATCCTCATTAACATATTCAACATCCATCCAGTTCAAGTAATATAATTACAGTTTTAAATTGCAAATAATCAAACATTTAAATTTCTGTTAAATGGAATTTTAAAACTAGACACATTCATGTTTAAATTAAATGTCAATATAAGTTTAGTAAATGGCAAATCCAGGTTAGATTATTAAATTCAATCTGCAGCAAATGTTACATATTTAAATTCAGAAAAGGTAAGTATTTTACTTTAAAATTACTTTAATAACTTCTTTTTTTTTAAATGGCAAAAAAAGGCAAAAAAAATTAAAACGAGTATATATATATATATATATTAGATATTTAGATTTGTATAGTTTTTTTATATTAATACATTAATATTAATAATTTATAAATTATACATTTAACATTAATACATTAATAGGCTTTTTAAAATATGAATACATAATTTTTCTAAATATTAAATATTAATATATTTTTAAAAACAAATATGTAAAAAACATGAAAAAAAAAATTAAATATTTTTTAAAGATATTTAGATGTGTCTTGTAAAAATATTAAGTATCTTTAAAAAAATAAATATTATTACACATATTTAGACATTAAAAAAATATTTTTAAAAATACTTACATATATTTTTTATATATCCAAATATGTTTTAAAAACTATTTATTTATTTGTTTATATTTTTATATATATATATATATATTTAATGTCTGACGAGATTCTACCAGAATTTATGATTAAAAAAAGATGCATGTTCCTGAGTTTGCACCATATTTTTGCACAAACCTGGGAATATTCAAGAAGACGATGCACTGAAACTTCAGTTCCTGAATCTTGGGTGTGAGATCTGTACCGTCACACTGTCAATATGAAGAAGGAAATTAATTACAGAAAAAGACCATCAGGTGCTCGATGGCAAAGTTCGCATAAGTGTAAAGAAACAGCTGGAGCGGGCTTTCATGAGAGTTTCATACTCACCACCACCCTGACGTGCTTGGACAGGTCTCTGGAGCTCCGCTGGAGGAAGTCGGAGAAAGCCGCCTGAGGGGACACAAGTACGAGTCACACACACACACACACACTTACTCAGTCTGTCAGATAGACGGGAACTCTGCCTACCCCTGCATAGAACATCTTGTTACGGAAGCGACTGTTGAATTTCTCGGGATTGGCTTCTGTGAAGGAACACAATGACAAATGATTATGACTCGGAGAAAGAACAGATACATAAAGATCCAACAGGGCCATTTTATTCAAGTCAAGAATTCATTTTTAAAAGGTCCAATCATCGAAAACAGGATTTGTCTTGCTCTTTTGAACTAAAAGCTTTCAGTGTGCCACATACTCATACTCTAAATTTCATGGTCATGTCATCATATTAACATATCCCCGCCCACATTCACACATCAACAGCTATTCAGTATTCAGCAGCTTGCCTCTGATGAACAATAATATGAACTACACCACAACAACAATATGTTCATGCATTCCCTTAGAAAACAAAATATCTATCTATCTATCTATCTATCTATCTATCTATCTATCTATATCTAGGTTTACTGCATTTAAATAATAATTTGCTGTCCTCATTAACATATTAAATGCATCTATAATTTCAAAATTAACATATTAAATGCATCTATTTGTTTATAAGTAATATAATGAAATGTACAAAATTATTCAAAATTAAAATATATGTAAAATAAAATAATTATAACATTCAAATTTAAATTAAATCTTAGTTTAATAAATGGCAAATCCAGGTTACATTATTGAATTAGTTTGAATTTTCGTTTTGCAGCAAGTGTTTTTTAATTTAAATTTTATATATTTAAAATATTAAGGCATTAAGACATTTTTAAAAATATCTAGATGCATCTTATAAAAATATTAAGATATATCTTTTAAAAATATTAAACATTTTTGGAAATATCAAGAAATAAAAAAAGATTTATATGTTTTATAAAAAAATATTAAGACATTAAAATATTAAGGTACTTTTTTAAACATTAAGACATTAAGAAATGTTAAATAATATTAAGATGTATTTTATATAAACAAAAACATATTTACTAAAATATTAAGATATTTTGTAATATTTAGACGTCTTATAAAACAATATTAAGATATATCTTTAAAAAAAATATTAAGACATTTATTTAAAAATATTACTTTTTTTTGTACTTCTATGTAAAATACTTTAACTTATTTATATTTTAAGAATATGAAAACTAAAAGATTGAAGAATGTATTCTGTGCATTTAAACCTTGACTAACATGTAATAAAATACATTTATTAAAATAAAATAAATCAAATAAAACGCCTCATAGGTAGGACGGAGCGTCACATACCCCTGGACTCGTGGAACTCCAGAGTGACGTGGGCATCAAAGCCGAGGCTGAAGTAGTTATTGAACACGTTTAGAGGAAGCTGAGAACAGACACACAAATCTATCAGCAGTGTATAAACCTAAGCCAATCTCTGTGTCTGTCAGCATGAACACAGCCATCACCTTCTGTGTTCCCTCCTCTGGCTGAACCGCAGATCGCTCCACCTGCAGATTCCAGCGGTCCAGCTGCACCACCGTCCCGTCCTCCACGTGACACAACACCTTCGACACCGGCTCGTCTGTGTAACCCTGAAACATCAAGAGATCATGTTGAGTTGAGAGGTCTTACCTAACACCACAGCTATTTACTCCTGGCATAAACACAGAACTGTCAATATGAATCATTAAACAGACTTGAGATGGAGACATAGGAAACACAGAGAAAAAAACCTGAGACACACTCCAGACACACAGTCAGAGTATATCATCAGTGACAATCACTTACCTGGCCAACAACCCCATCATATCTGACTAATGTAAAACAACCGTTTTACAGTTTTCTTATCAATTTTAATTTGATTGCATTTTCAAATATAACTTATTGCAGCAAATACAGCCTGTTTAATTCCACGGGTGGAACATTTTTAATAAAACATTAATTTTATTTTTCCATTTTGAAAAGATTTTTAGATCTTTTTTAAAAAAATATTAAACCTTTACAATTATTTAGATGACTTATAAAAATCTTTTTTGTCATCTAAATAATTGTAAATTTTTAAAAAAGTATTAAAACAATTGTAAAAATAGATTTTTATAAAATTAAACATCCTTTTTAAAAACTGACATACTTTTTACTTCTTTTTTAAACGTTTTTTGTAGATAAAGACTTTTTTTTATTTATATATGTTTAATATTTAAAAATCATCCTAAGTTTACATTTTGATGTTCCTTTTAAAAAACTTGACACTTAAGAATTTTTTTATTTTATTTAATTTTTTAAATTTTAAGACATTTTAAAAAATATATATTTTAACATATCTTTTTTTAATTAAGACATACCTTTTAAAAAATGAAAAGACATTTTTATAGATGTTAAGACATTTAAAACAAATTATAATTTTTTTAATTAGATCTCTTTGTATTTAAGACGTACTTAAAAAAAATGTTTTTGTAGATATTAAGACTTTAAATAAATATTTAGACATTTAAAAAAAATAATAAAAATAATAAAAATATATACAGACAGCGTTTAAAAATTAGGCATACATTTTAAAATATCTTTAAAAAAATAAATTACATAAAAATACAGAAATTTTTAAACATTTAGATATATCTTTTAAAATATTTAGACATATTTTAAGTATTTTTAGAATACCAAAACTAAAAGATTAAAATAAGTGCCTCACTTACAGCAGCTTCTCAGCCAATCAGTGCAGCCCGATCATATCAGACTAATGCTGACATCTGGGGTATAAAATTATCATTTAATTTAAAGATGATTTAAGATGAGTTGACTCACCCCTCCCCAGTTCAGTGTCCTGGCAAGGTCATTTCCTGTACCAAGAGGAAGCACGGCTACAGGAGGTTGTGGGTTCATTTGTAGTTCATCTAAGGCTGAGAGGATCCAGCCCACCTAGATAACAGAGGACAAACCACTCAAACTCAGGCTCAGAAATGCCATAGCGCTCAGGAAATCCAAGTTTCACCTTTCATGAGACATAGATCTAGAAATTACCCGCAAGAAAGTGTGACACCACAAACCACAGAGCCACCATGAGCTAATTACAGTGTTTCGTCACGGCTTGTTCGTTGTCGTTCCTCACATTTGTCACCAGAGGGGGTACGTCCAAAATGTCTAAACTTCATGCGGGGTAGACATACAGTGGGTATAGAAAAGAATCACCCCCCCTCCCCCTTAAAATAATCACATTTTGTTGCTTTGCAGCCTGAAATGATGGACACAGTTTTTTACTCAGAGCAACTTATAACATCCAAGTTAAAGATATAACAACAACATTTAAAAAAAAAAAAACAACAGAATCACTGAGTTGGGAAAAGGATCACCCGCTTGTGTCAGTATTTTGTTGAAGCACCTTTTGCTTTAATAACAGCCTTTAGTCTGTTGTGATATGTCTCTACTAACTTTGCACATCTAGACCCTCTTCTTTGCAGAACTGCTCAAGTTCAGTTCAGCTTGATGGCGAGCGTTTGTGGACTGCAGTCTTCAAGTGTTTAAGTCTGGACTCTGACTGGGTCATGCAAGGACATTCAGCATTTCCTCCTTCACACACTGTGTGCTTTGGGTCATTGTCATGTTGGAAGATAAACCTTCTTCCCATTGACAGCTTTCTGGCAGAGGGCAGACCACTCTCTGACATAAATTCCTGCAGCTTGCTGTGGGCCTCTTGGTCACCTCTCTGACCAGTTTCCTCCGGCTCTTTCATCCAGTTTGGAGTGACGTCCTGATCCAGGGAGGGTCTGTGTCATACCAAATACCTTCCACTTCTCAATAATAGACTTCACTGCTATTCAATGAAAAAACAAATCAATTTAAAAAAATTATCCAACCCATCACCTGTCCCTTTCCACAACACAACTCCACACATCATATCACATTACATTGCCACCCAAACCATATTTTATTCTTCACTTCAACTACCAATAAAAACGACTGAAATGCTCCAGAAAAGCTCTTTTCATACTGAGCTGATCAAAATGATCACAGCTGACCGTCTTTGTGTGCCATTGAGAAGGTGATTAGCTACAACAGTTTTTTATTTTTTTCTGACATGGTGTTATATCTTTCACTTGGATGTTATGAAGCTGAAGTAAATACAGCTAGATAAAACAAAACCTGTGTCCGTCTTCATTTCAGGCTGCAAAGCAACAAAATGTGATTATTCTAAAGGATGTGATTCTTTTCTATATCCACTGTATCTGATCATCCCAACATACACTGCATCTTACCGTTCCGTCTCCTCCACAGGCAAGGATGCGAAGATTTGGCACTTTCCTGTATAGTTCCAGCCTGACGGACAGAGGGAAACAATAGTGATGTGTGTTACTGATGCATTTGTAATCTAATAGCATGCTAATTAACAGAACACTCCATTTAGCATAACAAATCCAAACAAAAGAGCTGTTTAAAGACAATGAACAGTGTTTGGACACATCAGGCACATTTAAAAGTATGAATTTCACTGCATTAGATAAAAATATCAAAACAAGTATCATTTTATCACAACTAACTTCAAACTACATTTTGAAATGATATTGGTAACACTTTACAATTTTTAAAGTTTACTTCGTTATCATCAGTTAATGCATTAGGCATCATGAACTAACAACAGACAATACTTTTACAGCATTTATTAATTTATTAATGTTAATTTCTATTTATACACCAGTACATTTAACATTTCAAGTTATGTAAGCAAATATCAGTTCATGTATTATAAAAGAAGAAACAATATATTTAATAATTAACCTAGATTGATAAATGCAATAAATTTATCATTAGTAAATTGGTAAAATGTTTATCATTAGTACCTAATGCATTAACTGATGCTAACAAACTGAACCTTAATGTACGGTGGATACCATTAGTAATGTCAGTTAATGCATTAACTAGCAACGAGCAATACATTTGTTACAGTATTTATTAATCTTTGTTAACATTAGTTAATAAAAACTACAACTGTTCATTGTTAGCTCATGTGGGCTCAGGCATATTAAATAATACTGACAGATACAGTTTAAAATGTATTAATACATTTTGAAATTAACATTAAGATTAATAAGTGTTTTCTAAAGCCTTTTAGGGAACACTTTACAATAAGGTTCTATTTGTTAACATTAGTCAACTACATTAGTTAACATGCAAAAAAAATTCTAAAGCATTTATTAATCTTATTTAATGTTAATTCCAACATTTACCAATACATTATTATCAAAAGTTGCATCTATTAATGTTATTTAATGGACCTGAGCTAACGTGATCGAACAATGAACAGCTTTATTTTATTAACTAAATTCAACAAAGATTAAATAAATACCGTAACGTGTATTGCTCATTGTAAATTAATGTTAGTTAATGCATTAAATATAGTTAACAAATGGAACCTTACTGTAAAGTGTTACCCATTTTGTCTTCGTTTTGAATGTTCATTCATCATGTAAATCCTATTACTAACATTGATTTGTGAAATGCTTTGCATGACAAATGTTTTTCTTTGAAATAAATGGCACTTAATTTGATATTTTTTCCTTCTAATGCAATGAGATTTTTAAGTGTGGATTAAATGTTTTGGGGGCCGCTGCATGTGTGTGTGTGTGTGTGTGTTGGTTTTCTGTTTTAATAGAGTGAGTTTAATCACAGCTCTGTCAGACAGCTCTGAAGAAAAGCCCTCCAGCCGCCCAGCTGTGCCTGCCCTCCCATCTTAATACTCTCTCTCTCTCTCTCTCTCTCTCTCTGTCTGTCAGCAGCAGAGCCCCTCAGAGCGCCTGTGCTTTGCTGCCTCACGGCTCAATTACTGAGGCGAACTGAGGCGGTGGGCAGCGGGGAGAGAAGCTTCTAGAACACTGAACTCCCTCACAGAACACAGCACTGCTGAGATCCGACAACTACATAATTAATGTGGTCAGGAAAAAGAAATGGTGGGTTAAAGTGCATTAAGGGAGGGAGAGAGAGATGATCTGAGATGTAATGAAAGAGAGCGCTGAAATCGAGACACTCACGCTTCTCTGGGCCCTCCCTGAGACAAATCAAACACCTGCCGAGGGTTCAGGATCCACATGAACATCTGCAGCAGCTTCGTCCCCTGAGAACCACAGACAGAAGATCAGACAGACAAACAGACAGAACCACAGACAGAAGATCAGACAGACAAACGGACAGAACCACAGACAGAAGATCAGACAGACAAACAGACAGAACCACAGACAGAAGATCAGACAGACAAACGGACAGAAGGACAGAACCACAGACAGAAGATCAGACAGACAAACGAACAGAAGGACAGAACCACAGACAGAAGATCAGACAGACAAACGGACAGAACCACAGACAGAAGATCAGACAGACAAACGAACAGAAGGACAGAACCACAGACAGAAGATCAGACAGACAAACGAACAGAAGGACAGAACCACAGACAGGCCAAGAGACTGACAGACACACAGATCTCTCTTCCCACACAATAAAATAAATGGACATGAAATATTGATTTCATCTGAAATTGTTTATAAAATGCATCCATGTATGTGTTAATTAAATATTCATGCTAAGTAGTTGCATATTAAGCAGTTTAATGTAGAGCTGTTCGGTCATTATGGCCCTTTCAGAGATTCTTGTGCTATAATGACTGTACATTATTCCTCCATTAGTCTCTTCATTCAGAGCATCACCTGGTTTCCTCCACTCTTGGGGTTGACGAACACCAGCACTGGCTTCATCAGCGGAGAGGGCAGCGGCTTCAGCATGAACGGACGCCATTTTGATTCCTGCAAAAATCACTTCATTATACTTCGATAAATGCACATTTGCACAAACACACACACACACACACAACTGCATTAAGCTGTGGTGGACAGATGATCACGAGCAGGAGTTAAGGGAAGAAAGCCCTCAGAAAACACTATGGCATCATTTAAAAGGAGGGACAGGACAGGAATCAGATCTACTCACATCCGTCCCCTTTTTGCTGGCTCTTCTTTTGAACGACGTCCGTTTTTTTCTTCGAGTGGAGTTTTTAAATGAGCTCTGGGACACACCAAATAAACCAAAACATAACAAAAACAAAACAAAAACTAACTCCAGCATGACTAGGTTAAATTAAAGTTTGACCATTACTGATAGAAGTGTTCATTTTTAAATTAAAGGAATAGTTCAACCAAAAAGGAAAAAACTTTTTCATCACTTATTCACCCTCATGGTGCTCTGAACCTGTTCATGAAGAAACTTTCTTTTCTATCAACAAAAGCAAAGACTGACAGCTGACCAACTCCAAAAAGGAGTTTAAAAATGTTAACAGGACTTGTTCATGGCATTCAAAGTCTTCTGAAGTCATACAACGAGGAAAAGACCAAAAATAGAATTTGTTTCTGTAAAATCTTCCTTTGCTTCTTAACTCATTGACGTTGTAAGGAAAAGAGCCGTGTGAACATACTGTAAAACATCTTTGATTTTGCAGAATATAAAGTCATAGGGGTTCAGAATGACATGAAGATGAGAAAATAATTATTTTCCTTGGTTGAACTATTCCAAAAACACTTTGAATACAAGCAAGCAACTTCCCTTTCAGTAACTCCTGGATTGAAAGCGGCAGTAACATGCCACATCACAAAAACCTGCCCCATCGATGCATAAATCCACCAATCATAGCTGAGCGTGTCATCAGTGGGTGTGGTCTAAATATCTGCTATGACTGTTGATGTGATGGGTCAGTTTTTGAAATCAATTCTGGCTTTCAAGGCAACAGACAAACTGTGATGTTAAAAGTGTACATTGCAAAAAATCTTGTTTTTTTGTCTTGTTTTCATACGGAAGCAATTCTGACTCTTTTTCTCAGAATTGCAACTTCAGCAATTTCGATAATTTGACAAATTCTCAGAATTTAGATTTTACATCTTTCAATTCTGTTTTTTCCCCCGAAATGAAATAAAAAATTAAAAAAGGTCTGACTATCTCATAATTCTCTTGTAATTTTAAGTTTATATCTTGCAATTCTGAATTTATATTTTGCCATTCTGACTTTTTTTCTTGCAATTCAGAGAAAAAAAGTCAGAATTGTGACAAATAAAATCAGAATTGGGAAAAAAATGTTGTAGTTATCTTTATTTTTTCATCCCATGGTAAAAACAAACTACCATAACTTTCAGTACAAATATCTAAACGATCTTAAATCAAGACACATTTACTTCAGAAGCAAAATCGCACAACATAAGTCTTGCTTTTTGAAAACATTATTAAAATGAAGTAAATCTCTGCTCAAAAATATATAAAAAAAAAAAAATAATAAAAAAAAAAAAAAAAATATTAATATATATATATATATATATATATATATATATATATATATATATTTTTTTTTTTAGATTTTGCAATGTATGAAACAAAGTCATTCTGCTTCTCATGTAAACGTTTCAATTTCAGTTAATGTTTAGATATTTGTACTGGATAACAAGGCAAAAACACTATGTAAGAATTTTTTTTTGCAATGTATGAAACAATGAAAGAAGCTCCATATAAAATATGTAGACAAGTTTTATGAAACACACTGTTACTGATATCAAATCTTGCAGCATCTTAGTGTATTTAAACCGAATCTGATCAGCATAACTGAGTGCAGAAGACAAGATCATACAGGCCAGCTTTATATTAACATTACATAAACCTCAGGCTCAGGTCTTCTCTTTAGTGCTGATGAAAAAGTTTCACCCACAAACCGTCTGAGGTGCGCATACCTGCGGTTTCCTGACTTTGATGATCCAGGAAGGGGGTACGATGACCCCGGCGTGAGCTCCTAGCGAGCACGGCTCCTCGATCTGATGTAGCATGAAGCATGTGACCTTGTTATGGAACTGACAGACAGAAAAATAAACAGAGAAAGAGATGGAACAATTCTGCAATACACAAACCAGCAAGATTTTGTGAGACGTGCCACTCACTGCCTGCTTGCACCAGGAGCAGCTGATGGCCACAATCTCCTTGCTGTGGAAGAACTTCTGCGGGAAACTCTGCAATGAAAGTGAAAGTTAGCATGAACGTACAAGACTTTTGCATATGACTCCTTTAATATAAACCTTGAAGGCATGACGTACTTTTCCGCACTGACGACATTTCCCCTCCTGTCGCCGGCGATGGACCCAGTGATGTCTCAAAACGTTCTGCTGTCGCAAACAGACACAACGGGTCACATGTAAACGTGCCAACAAGGGTTCATTCTGCCATAGCACATGGAGTACAATAAGTATACGACAAACTTCAGTGTGAAATATGAATTAAAGTCGTGTGGCGATGAGGTGGACTCACATCTCTAAGGCAACGAGAGCCGCCCTCTCTGAAGGTGGGTTTGCAGTGGAAGTTGATCTGTGACGAGACAAAGAAAGTAGAATTATAATCAAATGAGACACTATTATTGTTGTACCTCATATTATATTATATTATAAAATTAATGTAATACAATTTAAAATGTGAAATACACATCAACACTATTATTATGTTAATTGTTTAAAAAAAAATCTAAACTATTAAAAAATTCTAAATAATTTCTAATATACTGAGTTCATTCATCTATCTAAAAACAGAAATAACTACTTTATTATTAAAATATAAAGCATTGTGATATATACTGTTAGCTTGATATTTCATATCGTCTCTTTATGCAATTTCACTGATAAACAAATAAACAGAAATATTACATTGTATTATAGTACATATTACAATGTGAAATATTTACACTATATTATTATTATAATTTTTAAATAATATAATATTATTATATTATATTAAAAATAAAAATAATACAAATTGTAAACTATTAAATAATTAAAATATTTTATAATATCTTTAATTCAAACAATTATTAAAAAAACAGACATTAATATATAGTTAGTAAAATATAAACAATTTTTCATTGAAATTTCAGCATGACAATATATACTGTGATATATACCGCTAACTTGATATTCTTTCATGCAACTGCACTGAAAAATAGATCAAACTATTGTTATAATATATAACATTATCCAATAATAATCCCCCAGGTCAATTGGAAAAAAACTACAATTAATATATAATGTGATATAATAATATAGAAATATATGCAATGTGAATATATATGAATACACACATACATATATATATAGAGAGAGAGAGAGAGAGAGAGAGAGAGAGAAAGAGAGAGTGATATTTAAACAAATTTTTTAAACATAATAAATAGTAATCTCTATTTACCTAATATACATAAACTATCAAAAAACAGACATTACAACACAGTAAAACATTCATAAAATGTCCAGCAAGACACTATATATTGCAATATATACCGTTCCCTTGATATTCTTTCACATCTATTCACCCAATTGCACTGATAACTATATTTTAATACCGCAACAGCAGGAACCCACAACTCCTGATCCTAAAAACCATAACTGCAATACCTAGATTATACCATCTCATGCCATTTCATCATCCTCCTGATGTCTGTTTGAAGAGACAAACGTCGGCGTTCATCTGTTGAGGGCATATTGATGACGTGCATGAGAATTACAGAGATATTTCTGCCTCCGCTCACCTTGTCCAGCTCCTGGATACACGCCGTGTGGACCACGATCTTACAGGCTGCACACTTCCTCCGGGGAGCCGATTAAAGAGAACCAAACAGCACAAAACACATAAGAGCAAGAGCACACATCTACGATCCATCTTAGAATTCAACTGTAATATGCTCTCATCTTCAGCGGTAAAAAGCTTCCTCTGAGGCAGGGAATGATTTTGCTAACCACTTGAAGTGGCAATAATAGAGTTACAGAGCGTGGCGCAGTGCTTTAACAAAAGCCTAACAAAACCCTTTTACCTGCTGTACATTCTCAGACTAATAGCTGCCTCTTCCTTTCAATACACACTAGCCTCACATTATCTCATGAAAGAAAATCTCACTGCTAAAACGCTCTAATGACACTCTTCTCTGCCTTCAGCTCGCTGTGCAAATACAGCAACCGTCTGACTTCTCTTGTCCGTTTTAACCTGTTTAACCACATTATACTCACTGCAATCTTGACCACGCATGTCTCTTCACCCAGGTAGCAGAGATCACCGGAGCAATTAGTCTCCAGCCACAGGTGGTCACCATTCACTGCATTCTCCTGTGCATGAAGATATAAAATTTTGTGGCTTTTAATCCATGTTTATGTCTCATTTGGAAGGCTGTTCTCTCTGGAGGTCGCATACGTATCATTTCAGAAAAGCAACCATTATAAAACTTACTGTTATTGCTTGTGAGGCATAAATTAATGCAATTTCTTTCTTACTTTGAACTCTACTTTTCTGAGTATCAGTGACGCATGCAGCAGAGAAATGTGAGAACTAAAAATGAGACAGTCCATGTCTGCTACATTTGAAGCTAATGCTAATACTCATAAATGCTCACACAATTAGTATATATGCTTATTTAAAAGTCCATTTTACTCTGTCAGGAAAACAAATCAAAAGGATTGATCAAATTCTCTCTAGAATGAAAAAAAAATCCCCTTATGCTAACTGCTTGGCATGTAGCAAATCATTATTAAACTGAATCAACACTAAATTGACTTTAGTTAAATAATGACACTTTTCTGTAGAAATGCTTTATAGTGTGAAAAATATAGTGTTTGAATTTTCACTCGGAAATTGCTAGTAAATTTCACAGTCCATTACAAAGAAACCACACGTAACATTGAATTAAACATAAAATTTTAAAGTAGAAAGAGAAATGTTCTTGTAAAGCTTACTCCAACAGTATTTGTTTTATCCTTTTTTTTTACATTGTAGTTCTAAGTTCAATTCATAACTAATGAACTTTTCAACATTTACTCATTACTGAACTAAACTGAACTCAACAGAACTGAATAATAAGTCAAGGTTTATACAGTACAGATTGATTCAAAGCAGCTTCGGAGTACTAAACCCAGAAAATAACAGTATTATTAATATTTCAAAATCCTTCAATAATGCAACTGTATTCATTTCCTTCTTGAAATTTCTTGCAATATTAATACTGTTACTTTCTTGTTGTGTTACTGTGAAGCTTCTTTGAATCGATCTGTACTTTATAAACCTTGACTTAACCAATGTACTGTATAGGAGCATGTAACGCACATTCAAATCACACAAACACTTATTTCATATGGCAACAACACTGTTGTGTGAGGCTTCAATTAGCACTGACTCGCGCACACACACTTAGCAGCTGCATTAATGTTTGATGGCTGCGCTGGTCACATTGGGAACTAGCAGGGAAGGAAAGGCCAGCAAAGACGCACAGGAAGTGCCCCGCTGGGCCCCGCCCCCTCAGCAGTCTCCATCTGTACACACAGCACCTGGATTAACGAGTCTCTCTTTTGTCATGCCAACCGTCTGTGCGGGACCCACCCACGACTAACCGCGCCCACCGGTCTGAATGTGCTGACATGTGCAAAACTAATGCACAACCTTATCTCGACACTAACATTAGTGCTTGAGTCTGGGAATGTCTCATATTATACACAAAACTCACACTGAAACATTGTAAACTAGTGCCACCTGCATTGCTATACTGTTGCTAAATAAAATAAAATGACATCAAAATAAATTTTACATGAAAAACAACCAATTTAAATAAATAAGCTTACGCTGAAGTACTAAAATTACTGAAACTATACAGAAATAAAATATTAAAGCTAAATAGAAGCATTTAAAAAAAATAAATGACAAAAGCTCAAAACAAAACTAAAACTGAAATTAAAAATAATATAACAATAAAAGCTCATTTAAAACTTAATTAAGTAATGCTGAAAAATGTAAGAAAGAAAATCTAATGCAACTAACTGAAATAAAATAAGATTTAAGTGCACACTATACTAAAATGACAAAATGAAACTCAAATAAAACTAAATTAAAGCTAAATAGAAACATTTAAAAAAAACAATAAATCTTATAAAAATGACAAGCACAACAAAACTACATAAAACGAAAATGAAAACTGCAAGCTAAGTTAAAACATTAATAATATGTAACACTATATAAATAAACTATAATAGTATATAAATAATACTAAAATAACACTGGTTCTGGATGGTTATTAGGTGGTTGCTAGGGTGTTTTAGGTGGTTGCTAGGTGGTTACTTGATGGTGCAAATCAAAAGGAGTCATGTCTATATCGAAGTACAATAAGATACCATTGCAGCATTGCCAGAGTCTTTTTTTTCAGTGGGAAAGCTGATAAGACACACTTGGACAGACAACCGGAGTGAAAGACAGACGAGGTACACTTACGCTCCAGTCCACTGTGCTGCGAAGCTCCTTGGCCGGTCCATTGCTCAGGGCAGGGAAGGGACTGTGGGCAGGACCCAAATGCTGGAGGCCTGACCGGGAGATGGCTTTCCTGCAAAGCAGAATGACCACAAATAGCTTCAGCCCAAGAGTAAACGCATTCAAGAGAAAATAATGAGACCTTGCTGAACTGAAGGTTTTGACATCTGGGCTAAAGCTCCTTGCTGTTGCACATAAAAGGTCTAGTCATCATGGAGCTAAAGCGGGGACACACTGAAAACACACACACAACAGGAGACGGCCGTCTACCTTGTGCCAGTATCAAAATGATCCAGACCAATCTGTTAACCAGTCTGCTTGGCCAGGAAGTTCCCATAATTCCCTGCATGCAAAGAGAGCTTCTGCCTCATATGGTATGAAATAAGCAAAGAATGTTCTTAGACACAATGTGTGTGTGTGCTTGTGTCACAGCAAGGGACTTGCACTTGATCACTTCCTCTGTCTGTCATTCTTCCATAGAATTAGCCATCATCTAATGCAAGTATGCACAGTTAGTTCTAATTAAACCTATATTCACACCGGTAAAAAAAAACTGCCTGTACAAACACAGAGCAAATATGTTTCAGGAGATTTATAGCACACTATGGCCAAAACATTAACACCTGCACTTGCTACTGATATATCAAAGTGAAAGTGTAGCATGCAGGTTTCATATCTCCAGCTGTGTTATGTGCAAGTTGTGCATATTAAAGTGTGTAACTGAACTTGCTGAATCTCCAAGCTCCTTCCTCAAAAACTGCTGCCACCTGATCTTCCTCCAAAGAGCTCAGTATTTAACATAGTAAACACACAGCGCCATATGGTCGTCCCTTTTGAAGCAAAGACTGAAAGTGACCCAATGCTGGGTGTATAATTTTACACACTCACGACACAAGCAACGCAGGCAGGGGGTGAAAAGAACAACAAATGAGGAAATGGTGGGCCGTACACCTGACACCCTGCTGAAAGTTTCAAATCCTCGTCTAAAATTATCGCGTTCAGAAAGAACACAAGCGAGAGTCCAGTTACGAGCTCTTCTGTAAGGGAGCCAGGGCCACGGCATCATGTACCTTTACCCTCCGAGCTAAAAATAGAGCCAATGGTGGATGACATGTGAGTTGGAAACATGCCACTGTGATGAAATGTGGTGAAGGCCAGGAACATGACAACAAATACATAATATGTCATACATGTGTAGGCAAGAAAAGTTCTCTTTAACATCTCAAATTGCTTCTAGACACCAATGTGCTAAAATGGAGATGAAACAAGACATCTAGCATGTCTTCTCTAGGGTTTCAGAATAGATCTCAACAATGACCTTCTCTTTAAACAAAGTTGACACTTAAATAAAACATAAATGTGAGTCTCCTTAGCAATGAAAGAGTGACTTGTGAGCAACAAAAAGTGAAATTTGATGACATACTGTATGCATCGGAAAAAGGCCATTCCTGACAGAATGCTGTGAAGGAAACATGCAACATGAGGAGCTGAGTAAGAAAGCTTTCGTTAGAAAACATCCTGAATACTAAATCATTAGTGTCACATGTCTCAGTGGATTAGACTGCACTAAAATGATCAAATCCTCAGTCTGATATAGAGGCAGCAGAAGAGGTTGAGACCTCCATGTCCTCTTTCCCATTGCAGTCAGGTAAATGAGTAACGCATTTCTATTTAATATTATTCCATGGCATTAAGCAAATCAATCAACGATGTCTACTGTTTAAGGACACCATACATTAGCGTGTATAATCAGTCCTGGGTAAACAGTGTCATTTCGCAGAGAGCAGAACATTTCACTAGAAAGTAATCAACTGAGTGCACACCACGCAGGCAGAATGGAACACAATTTGAGATAAAGGATACGCCACACGCCATCCAGAGCCGGTGGAAACAGACAGGAAGAGCAATCAGCGAGACTGCTATAATGGAATTAGTTCTACTAAAACCAGCTTTGACAGAGGTCTGGCTTCATTGAGAGATTGCAGGAGGATGATGTGCATGTGTGTGACGTATCATCGGCCAGTATTAATTTGCCGTGCAAGTTCCTGTTTATCCAAGTAGCAGACATGAAGGGATGGACAGAGGGTTTACATGTGCGAATGCAGGGGATGTGTGTTCAGTCTCCCTCCCACAACACCCTGCGGTAATATCGTCCCTCCTGTGTAGTCATGGCAACAGTCCAACACACGCCACCATTGGTGTATTTAAGTCTTTAAATCTTGTTGTCAGCATCATAATCTCTATCCCCGCTCCCATTGTCTTGGCCAATTACATTTTGTAGTTGTGTGTGGGATGAAAACTCCGTCCATGCTTTAAGTCAGGTGTCAACCCACGTACACTGCTATGATATCATCTCTCTGCGCTGCCCACTCTCGATCTCAGTAAGAAAAGTAGTAAAAGAGTGAAGTTCTGCTTGGAGTTCGGCTGCTTAAGAAACATGCAGCAACACCTGGTTAAACTAGATTGCAAAGAGACCATAAAACTGTCACTAACCTGTAGCCGAGAAGCCTGTGGTACCAGGTTACCTTCCGCTTCCGCCCTTTCCCGCATACTCGCTTCTCCTGGGCCCTGATCATTCTTCCATTTCTCCTTCTCAGCCTGTATCCTCCTTTCCTAACCTCCAGGGTGCTTCCTACCTCTTCCCCAGCAACATCCAAAGTTGGGAAAGCAGACGGCTCACTTCCACCGCTGCAAGGAAGGCTGACATCACTGTTACACATGGCTGCCTGCTAGAGCCAGAGCATGCCTAACACACCCAATCACGCAACCTCCCGCTGCCCATGTAGCGCTGAGATCATCAGCTGTCAGGTAGCTGAGACCTGATGGAGGATACCTGAGAACCCAGAGGCGTGTATAGGTGTCAGATCCTGTCTGTCACCAGAGACAAGAATCTCTCATCATTGCCATCGTTACCCCCAGAGAACCAAACCACAAGGTCAGCCCCACGTCTAGCACTTCAAGCTATTTTAAGGTCCATTATGTAACACAAGTTGACCTTCTGCAAGACAATCTATCGGCAACCTGTTACAAAGGGACACTTTATCCTGAGTAGTTGACTGGCTCTCTGTTCTGCCCAGACTGACTGAGTCGCAATATAATGACTCTACAGGATGTGACTTAATTCGATGGCCTCACACTCTGATGATGCAAAGCTTTTTGTGAGTAGTCTGATTATGTAAAATCAAATATTCATGGATCTGTGTTCTTCAGCTAGTGCCTGGCAGGTGACGTACGCCAGCAAGTTCTTTCTTGATTTGACTAGTGATTATGAAAGAGTGAAAATGAGGCTGAAAGGTAATGATCCTTTTATGTCTTGACACAAGTGAGGTCAACCAAGTAATGTGAAGACAATGAATGATATGGACATGATCTGTTGGAATTTGCTGGCAGGAAGAGTCTCTAATCTTGTCACTCTCACTTTTTTCTTTCTTTCTTTTTCTCTCTACTTCTGCTTCACTCAATCCCTCCTTGTAGCTCTCTAACTGGGTCAGTGTGCTCGCTGTGATTCTTCGTGCCCGTGGGCCACTGGCGAACATGCACTTGAAGGACAGCTTCTCTGAGCCTTACCATTACCGACTTCCTCAAGGCTACTGGCGCATCACAGCACAATCCTTCTTCCTCTCCTCATTCTCATCAGAGTAGAAAGTCCTTGACATGGACCTTTTTCTCATGCCTCCCTCTCACTCCAGAGATTAAGATCTAAGGATCAGCACTTGGGGGGTGAAAAAACACTAGCGAGAGACAGATGTATTTAAGGTAAAAAGTAACAAATCAATGCGTATGCATAGCTCCCACAAGACCCCAAGCCTGAGAGGAATCTCAGGCAGATCGGTGATTAGCACTAATTCAATCTTTGTGCTTTTATCTGAAGCCAGCAGCGTCCTGATAACAATGTGAAGAACAGAACAACAGTGTTTCAAGAGGCAATACAGAGCGTTCTAGATAAGAACATCACACAACACATTAACAGCACTTCATTTTTAGCACACGTCTTGTTATCTGTTTATCGAATAATAGTAAGGAGGTGTCTCACGAGTCTTCTTATGTGACAGATTTAGGACATGCATTACATATCCCCAGAGGGATTCCTAATGTTTTTGTGGCTAACTTGTTTCTTGGTTGGATTAAACCAGCAACCCTCTGGTTACAGCACACAGGAGTCCCACCAAGTGGAAAACATTAACCAGGTTGCAGATTGATCCCAACAAGAAACAAATTATCGCCATTGTGCTCTATAAATTCAGAGTATCCCAAACTTTTTTGATCCAAGACACTGCATACTACTTTGTTTGAATGCTTTGGGGGTTTACCCTGTCCCAAAGCATGGATGCCGTTTCTAAACCATTGCACTTATGCTAATGTTTCCTGAATAAATGTGGTCAGGGTATTAGTCACTCAGTTTATACGTGTCGGGGCTGAATTCCCTCAGGTTCCCTTTTTGTATGTGTGTGTCCGTGATGTTGTTGTTGTTGTGACTATGTGTTCATGTGTGTGCCGGATGGAGACACATTTGTCTCATTTGCCCCTGAGCTCTGTCACTGCAGCCTGACACACACCCACTGACAATGGCAGGAAAGCTACACACAAACACACACATACGCAAACTCAGCACATACATCACACTTGTGACCGGATCATGGGGAAGGAATGGAAGTAAGAGGTAGGTGGACACATCCGTGGGCAGATCCAGTTATATATGGGGGTTTCTTCAGCTATGGACACATTTGGCCTGGTGGACCAAAAGTGAGAAAATAAACTCAAACAGTGCACATACATACATATATATAACATGTTTGATAACATTCCATGGTGGCTATTCACGGACACTGTAATCATAGTACAATCGGATGGCACTAGAATCTGCCCACTTCACATGACATTTTCACACATACAGAACAAACTTTTCTGCTATCCTTCTCGGGATGTCACCCTCGCTCTTGAAAACCCAGATAACATCTGTGGTGGAGCTGTTGATGGAAGAGCTCAGCAAGCCTGATTCACTGACAGATGAATGTGATTTGCTATTATTTCAGCTAAATTAACTCTGCGCCTTCTTCTAACAGCGTAGGAAATGCATGATACAAATCCAGACTAACTGTTTACTGGCAGCAGGTGTTTGTATCTGTGCATGTGTGTGCCACTCATGGAACGAGTAGCTTTCTAGCGTTTTATATCTTTAAATGCATTCGTTTGGTAATGCATTCATTGTGTAGTACCATATTCATTTATAGCGTTTCATTAAATGCTCAACATGCACTGAAAGTCAACATGCATTGAGGATACTGTGAACTTATAAGTGTGCAAAAGAACACCCCTCCTGCTGGTTTAGTGGTCAGACAGGAAGCCTGGGCTTTTCCCGCTTCAACTCCCCAAACAACAGGGCTCAGATATTTATATCCATCACCACCCAGCCTAACTCTGCGACGCACACTTTCCCTCCACAGTCCAGTGATGACTGTCATTCCTCACATGTCGTTCTGTCCGGCCTGTCTCTGCTCTGTCTCTGTTCCTCTCTCACAGATGAGGGACAGCAGAGTGTTTGTGTGTCCTTTCCTCATGGCGATGTGACAATCTGTTCCTCAACCCCTCTCTTGTTCCCTCTTTCCTTCCTCTTCTAAAGGGTATAAATATATAGGACCTGTTTTTAAAGAACAATCCTCTTCAGTCTCTCTTTATCTTTCTCAAGATTATCTCAGGTCTTCAGCCTCTCACCTTCCTCCTTAACTCTCACTTCATCTTTGTCTCTTATTTCTCTCTCCTTCCGTACCCTTCTCCCTTTCCTTCTCGTCAGGGTCAAACTTCAGGGTCTCCCGGCAGACCAGCTGCTGTGGGCCACATTCACCTCGTCCTTCACCACATGACGGAGCAAAGACACTCTCCCCCTCCATCCCTCTGTCCTACATTCATTTTCCTCCCCCTTGTCTTTTCTCCTCTCGTCTGATTATCTTATGCACCGTTGCTTCTCATGTATTTTTAAGAATGTTTGGATATTTCTACAGGAAAACAAGACAAAAATACTGATTAACAGAGTGATTTTCTGCAGTGCAGCGGGTGCAGGGTCCGTGGGCGGTCTGGCTTTGGCGAGTGCCGTTCACGCGGATCCAAGTGCTCGTGGGTAATCGCCTATTGCTCTATTCATTTCAGTCTCTCCTGCATTGACACTTTCTCCTGTTAAAGATCTTCATGCGTAGCAACACCACACATTTTACATTCCTCCAGCTCACTGCAAAAGAAAAATGTGATTTCTTAAAAAGAACTGAAGCAGTTCAGTCACTCAATTGACTGAAGATATAAAAGTGAACTAGATTTCTGAAGAAAATATTAAGTGGTGCCTGATTGTGCAAAACATGGTGACACTATACTATGCGCTCTGAGTGTTCTGGTACAAAGTTGCTATGTTGCTGCCAAGATGTTCTAGAATCTAGATGGTTGCTCGGGCATTATTAGGGTGTTCTGGGTGGTTGCTAGGGCATTTTCAGTAGCATGGCTACGCTGTTGCTATGACGTGTTTATATACAGTTGCAATAGTGTTAGGAGTTGTTTTTAGCTTTTATAATGTTGCTATGCAGTTGCTAGGGTGTTTCTACACATTGCTATGCAGTTGCTGAGGTATTTTGCGTGTTTTTATTTCATGTCTATGCAGTTACTATGCCATGTTTGTCACATTTCTATGGTGTTCAAAATGGATTTTAACATGTTGCTATGTGGTTGCTAGGGTGTTCTGGATGTTTTTTTCACATTGTTATGCAGTTGCTAGTGTGTTTTTAGAGGGGTTTTTTTTTGATCGCAGGGCTATGTGGTTGTTACAGCATTAAGTTATTTTATTGAGTTGCTATATTGTTCTGAGTGGTTTTTATCTTGTTGCTTTGCAGTTGCTAGGGTGTTCTGGGTGGTTGCTTACTGGGTCAGTCATACCAGCTCACCCACAAGTCTGTTCTCTAGATATTGGCTTTTGGGTCCTTCCTTCAATGTAAATCTATGGGACTTTTTTGCTCGATTATCATCCGCCAGGCTATTTTACAAGTATGATCCATTATAAAAGTTACAGAACACTCAATAAACGGCCCAACCTGAGATATCAGTCATGTCTGTAACACAAACAGTGTACCAAATGTCTAATTCTTATGGTTAGTAGTTTGTTAAAATCATATGTGAACAACAGCATTAGCGATGCTCGTCTTAAACACAAACAGCTTGTGCTGATAAATGGTTTCATTATCTTTTAAAGCATAGCATCTTACATCAAAGTAAATCCTTGCGGGTAAACAGTAGGGATGGCAGCTCTTTATTAACGCTGTAAATAACAGTGATTTCTCCTTTGATGCTGGCATTCAATGCAGACACAATAATACAGCGTTATGTGCACAGTTTGCTCTTGCATGTAAAATTTGTTATTTCAATTGCTTTGCAGCGCAACAGAAACAGCTGTGACACATTTCCCGGTGTTTTGAGGGAGAGGTCCAGACCCCATGCAGTTTCTGTGTCCTTCCCTTGACTGTCTGTGACCTGACAAACACACACACACACACACACACACACAGTCTGTCTTTTGGCCAACAACAATCACAGGAAACCAAGTCAGGTCAGCCCCTCAGAGTTTAGTAACAACACATATAGTATGGCTAAAATATAGCTAAAAAAAAACAATTATCAATATTTTGACAATATTCAATACGCTATCTTTGCATTTCTGTCGCTCAAACAGTACTTAGTTCTATCAATACCAGGTCATGGGTTCGATTCCTCAGGAATCCACAAGCATATGAATGCAATGCAAGTCGCTTTGGATAAAAGCATCAACCAAATGCATAAATGTAAATGTATCTTCTTGATAATTATGAATTTGCTCTGAAATAACCATTATTACAACTGAAAGCTACTGTAGCTAATTTGATTCAAAAGTTTTAATGCAAGATCTAAAATACTGTAAAAAAAAAAAAAAAAATAGTTCAAAAATATGTTCTTCTTCAAATGAACACATTTCATTATTTGCATTTAAATGCACAAAAATAGCCTAAACTTTTATAATATTTTAAATATTTTATATTTTTAAATATAAATATAAAGATACTTTTATAATATTTTGAATATTAATATTGAAAGGAATCAAACATTAAAACTCCATTTTAAGTTTCCAAGACACTGTTCCCAAAAAGCACAGAAATATTCATCATAATCGTCTTTGTAAATATAATATATATCACCCAGTCCTAATACATAATGTACATATGTTTTTCTGCTGGAGGAGGTGTTTGAACGCTCTGCACTGCATGCGATGTTCTCTCAAGTTATAGATATACACTAACGTGACAATCCGGCGTCGTGCGCGCTCAGGGGCTCCGCGAGTGGGAGCGTGTGGGATCGGACTGTATAATTACATATAACTGTGACGGTGATGCTTTTGTGTGAGTGTGTGTGTGAGATTAAGAGGATCATTGGGAGAGTATGTGGGAGTGATGGATCCCACTCCTGCCTGTATATAAACCTCCTCTCGCTCTTTCTTCTCTCTGTTCTCCTCCTCTGGCTGCTGAAACCTCCATAATTAACCTCTGTGTTTGGTGCAGGGTGCGGGGGAGGCATCGGAAGCACGCATCTCTCCCCTATCTGACCCATCCATCTGCTGAAAATAGCCCAGCAATCAAGAACAAAGCTCTGAGATGGACTCCGGCGGATCGCACACCTACATGAGTGTGTAGAAACTGCTCGGGCCGGAATATGGGTCCCAAAAGCCTACTTTATACTAACATCTCCAAAAGACCAGGTTTAATTACTGTAATTTTCACATGACAATCCCTACAGGTGTCTTGAGCTCAGACTTTTGACTATCAGACCACAGTCTGATCTAGTTCGCAGATTAGTAAGGAAGTGAATGCAGATTAACAGGTAAAATGATCAATCCCAGCTTGCTTTGGTTATGTGACGTTTAGTGCTAGGTAATCTAAAATTAAACTCTTAAAGCTGACTATATAAAGGTCTAGGTTTTTTATAGGGGACAAAACAACTTGACACCCCAAAATCCTAAAAATGCAAGACACACACACACACACACACCAGGTCCAGGTAGCTTAATTAAAAGCTTAATTGAAAGCAGGCATGCTATAATAAATAATAATAATAAAAAAAAATTATAATTATTATTATTATTTTTTTTTACTTGACACCCTAAAATCCTAAAGTGCAAAAAAGTGTAATGTGTATTTAAAAATTGCATTTAAATATAGAATTCAAATATGCAACTTTCAGAAAGGGTTTGTATTGTGCAAACTGTCTAACAGCTAATGCTAAAACCACTGTATAAAAAAAAAATCAAGACAATCTAGAAAAACACAGTCCACTAGTTAATTGTGGACAATTAATCAACTCTCCTGATTCATCTCTATTCTATGACTGACATCCAAAACCACAGGATTTGAATTGAAAGTTAACCCCTGACATCCTAAACCACATGAAATGTAAATAAACGTCTATTACCACTGTCAAAAACACATTCAGGACATGATGAAATTATGAAATAAATAAAAAATATATAATTCAAATTAAAAAAAAAATGTGTATGTGGGCTGAATTTAAATTTAAAGAATGGGTTGAATCTGAATTTAGAGAGCGTTTTTATCATGCAAAGTGTTTAACAGCTAAAGCTCTGCACAATAAATAAAGCACGAATGCTAAACCTACAACTAGTGTTAAACCTATAAAAACAAGAAAAAAAATGTAGATAACCTAGAAAAAATAAATGGACTAGCCAGTGGACTAATGTCCTTAACCACAAGTTTTGAACTGAAAATTAACCCTTGACATCCTAAACCACATGAAATGTAAATAAACATCTATCATTCATGTCAAATAAACCCATCCATGACCTGCAGCTCACTGAGTTTCCTTTAGTACAATATGTAGTTGTTATCCGTGACCTGTGCCTCTCAAATACACCATTCAATCCCTGTGCGTCCCAAAAAGCCTCTGAACACAGAGTAATGCTGGCAGATGGCTCTCCTGGTAATGATCAGGTAAATGTTGTGTTGTGTGTTGTAAACAGCAGTCTGAATGCAACACTAATGTGTGTCAGGACCCTGAATCCTCCATTAGTGTGGTAAAAGTGGGACGGATCTACTCCGTTCCGCCTCTCAGAGGGCTTTGGGGACGTGAGGGCCCTCCTGGTTTTTCTTTTCCACCTGAAGTCCTGGTTGCCTAATTGAATTAATCATTTGCTAAATGAGGGCTGGGCTGCTGTAACCCTGTGCTATCAGTGTATAAAGGGCTGAACCCATCCACACACACATGCACGCACACACAACCTCCCAGACCACAGCTGGAGAGAGATAGAGGCAAGCTATAATTAGTGAGCACATTACACAGAGAAAGAGACCAGGAGAGAGACAGAAAGAGAGAATTGTGCTGAAAAGATGTGCTGTGTGCACAGAGCGAATGCAAATGAGCTGCACATGTTTACAACCTTATCCAGCCTGAGAAATAGATGATAAACTTCTCTTCTGCATCTTTTCATTTATTGCTTCTTTTAGAGGCAGAACTGCATTATGATATTTAAACTTGAGAGCACTAAAAAAAGGAAAAATAAAAAGAGAAATAAAACTGAATACATTAATTAATCGGATTAGCCTATTTCTGCCTTTTTAATTTTTTGTGAGATACACTTTAAAATATGAGATAAAGTTGCAGTTGTGAGAGGAAAAAGTCATAATTGTAAGGTATAAAGTTTCAATTATGAGAAATAAAGTCACAATTGTGAAAAATAAAGTTGCAATTATGAGATATAAAGCCACAAGTCACAATTGCAATGAACTTTTTTCAGTTTTTAAAAAATATATTCTTAATGTTTTTTACATTAGTCTCTTGTGTTAACCAGGGCTGCAAAGGCCTATATTTAATCAAAATACAGTAATGATAATAATGAAATGATAATAAAGTGAAATAATTTATCAATTACAAATAACCAATTTCTACTGTAATATATTTTAAAATGTAATTTATTGCTGTGACCAAAGCTGAATTTTCATTACTTATTACTTCAGTGTTCAGTGTCACATGATCCTTCAGAAATCAATCTGATATGCTGATTATTATTTACCAGTGTTAAAAATAGTTGTGCTGCTTCTTGGAAACCATAATAAAAAAAATTCAGGATTGTTTGATTAATAGAAAGTTCAAAAGCATTTATTTGATATATCAGTCTTTTTTCACATCATAAATGTCTTCACTTTGACTTTAATGTGTCTTCGCTGAATAAAAGTATTAATTTCTTTAAATTAAAAAAAAGTAGTATACTGTTACCCATGATGTTTTTTGACGTTTTATTTAATTATTCATATTGTGATGTAAGATTTTGGTCATACCATCCACTTTGTATCAACAAGACTACACCAGGTTAGCAAGTACCCAGTGGACATTTCCATGCACCTGAGGTAACTCACAGAAGCAAACGCAAGAGGATGAAATCCTCTAATATGCCATTACCATGAATGAATTAAAAACAGTCAGCCGGTAGGATTACACACCAATTTTACTGCTCCAGCAATCAGTTGAATTACTCAGCGTCAGGATCCAGATCATGAATAAAACTCAGTCCTGTCACATCATCAGCCAAAAAAGCCACCCAGTAATCCCAGTACAGCCTGTATATATGCAGGAGCCTGTGTACGGAGATACCATGTCCTCTCCATTTAACACATGTTTACATTCATTATGCAGAGCTCTGGGGTTTCCCCTAAAATCAACACAACTGGGCAAAACCAGACCAGATTTCTGGTCTTAGAATATATATATAAATATTGATTTCCCCGCTATTTTTGTGCAATTAAACCAAGAATGATTTTACAAAAACACTACCGCTCAAACGGCGACAGAAATTACAGACCTGCATCTATGTTCAAGAGCACATTCAGGACAGCAAAGACAACAGGAAATGAACATAAACCATATTTACATTCTTAACAAATATCCCTTATGATATTGCACACAATTCATTTGATTCAATGCAATAAAATGTTACTTTGCACATATAAATGCAATACAATTTTTGGCATCTAAACGCAACAACATTTTTTTGCATCTACACACACAATAAAAATTTTCTTTGCATCTAAATGCAATAATGTGTCTAAATGTAATAATAAAAAATGCATCAAAATGCAACATTATTTGTTGCATCTATATAAAATAACATTACATTTTTATGCAACATCATAAATGCAACAACATTAAAACTACTTTTTCCTGAAAAATATATATAGTTTTTTTATCTTCTGGTGTAAAAATATTAACAATATAACCAATAACATCTTGTTAGGTTAGAACACTTGTCCTATATACGCTCAAAAGTTTGTCACATAAGTTAAATGAGTTGCGAGTGCATTAAAAGAGGCACAATTATTAACACGATGGGTAAGTGATGCAACAAACCAAAGCCTGTCCATACAGCAAAATCACGCCTACGGCAGTTAAAACCACATTTCATTCTCTCGTTTGATGCTCCACCAAAACACATTGACGGCAGCTGCTGTAGCATGTTTTATAAAAGACCAGCGAGCCTGTTTAAGCCATCAGTGTCAGAGAGAATTAGAGCGGGCGAACAGCACACGCGGTGAGACTGTGTTAACTCCCTGCTGAAGTGGGGGAAGACCAATGAAGAGACAGAGGGGGAGATGAAGTCTCTCACACCTCCAGTGTGCTGGTTGTCTGCAGGTGCTTCTCTGCCAGAACTACAGTTGCAGGACTGAGTCAAGTAGAGGAACAACAGGAGACAGCGGAGACGGACCACTTGAAGAAAAGTGAATGGAAGAAACAGCATACAATGTTCTCAAACTAAGAACTAAGACTTGTAAACATGTTTATTTGTGGGCATTAAAAGTCATTTAAGTCATCATTTGGCTCTTAAATCAGTGTAAATGCAGTTCGGGCCTACTACAAAACAAAAGCCTGGGACTAAATTTTTGCTTCGACCCCAGATGAGGCCCAGCTCAGATCAGCCGGAAGCTTCACCGAACAGAACAGCCGAGGAAAAGCTTCTTACACTCATATACCTAATAAGGAAAAGCTTAAAAAGCCCAATCCTCAGACTGTAATACAAACCCCCACCGCAGCAGAAAAATGCAAAAAGACTGGCTTTATCAGCGTTAAGCCGCCCGGTTTGCGCACAGCCATCTTCAGCAGAGATTACGACCATTTATGTAAAATCCTTATTCGCGTCAGCCATCAGGATCTACTGAGTGCTCCTGGGTTTTGCATTTTGTGGGAAATGAGACAAGACAAGCCCTCTTTTACGCACCTATGCATACCTTTGTGTGATTAAACACATCAGCTGGACTTAACAAAAGGACAAATGCGGGTCCAGAAAATGTATGTGCACATTTAGTCACTGATGGAATGACTGCAGCCCACACACAGTATTTACACACAATTCCTCTTGCGCATCAACGTTTACAGTAGGTGTGGCGGCCATTTCACACTCTGATTCAGTGCCAGCTAGAAATGAGAATTATAATATATATATATATATAACACAGCACGCTAAACTGACTGTGAAGGGTACGTCCTAATTGGGCAAAGCGTCTACAGTATTCAGCCAAACGCACAAAGCAAAGAGCCAAACAGGAGGAGGACTGGCACAACTTGGCAGATGACTAAATGCACCAAGGCCCTTATTAAAGTTTCACTGATAAAACACAACACTTGTATGTGATCAAATATTAAACCCATTCCTATCTATTCTGCAGCATCACTGGTGGCACAACGCATCACTTCCTGATAATATGCTTCCTCTTTGTGCTGACTGAATTCTCTCGATTCAAAATGCATGAATAAACTGACCCTATTTACACAGTCCTAATCTTGCATGTTACTATGAGAAAAAAATGTTTCTAATCATTCTTCAAAATGTGATTTGTTCCGCTCCTAAAACAACTTTCCCGTTCTGATGACATCACCAATCCCTCTCACTTTACAGCCCCGCCCCCTCTATCCACCTGCCATATAAACCAGTAGTTCAAATCCAATCAAAACACATTATTTTCCTCAATTAATTATTTCTTGCCACACGTGATTATGATTGGTCAATCTATTTAGAATTTTAAATTAATGGACATGCCGTCCACCATTTGCAGAATCTCGGCAAACATGGCAACAAGTTTTTTGCAGGCTGACTCTCTGATACTGAGCAGACCGTGATAAATATGCATGTTTAACTTTTCAACAGCCTGGCGGAGTGAAAATGTGTCAAGCATGTATAAATCTACAGTCAAGGCTGTGATCGGGACACTTAAAAATGCATGAGTTCTTTTTTATGTTCCATGTCTGCTGCTGCACTCCTAGAGCGTCCTGGAGAGAGAGAGGACACAAGAGCCTCTTTATAAGCCGAAAATGATTCACTAGATAACAAAAAAACTGATATAAGTGCTAGGCCTATATTTCAGGAGAGTACGTAGAAGAACAATGTGGCTCTGTTCCAAATCCTAGTGAGCTGCCAACCTAGGCAGTATTTTAAGACATCAGGTATGCTTCTGTCGCAAAGCCTGCTCCAAAAGCTATCAGCATGATTATTATGCTGATTGTGCTGCGTTATAAGACAACTTTTTTGGCACAGAACTATGTTTTGCGACAAGCTCAGTGAAAAAGATGATTGAGGAAATAAGAGAAAAAAATAATAATTTAATTCAAAATAAAAATATATACTATTTTACCCAATGTTTATGGATGCTACTATATATATATTTTTTGTGCATTTGATTATCATGTAAATCAATTAAAATCACACTGAAATCAAATGTGAGTTTCCTTTGCTTTTCATGTGAGGAACGCTATTTGCACTAATTCTTAAAAAAAAAAACATTAAATTCAAATATGTAAAATAAAAATATATACTATTTTACACAACATTTACTTGTATTTGAGTATCATGGAAATCAATTGTGATTTGAGTTTTTTTATATATATAATATATATATATATTCTTTTACTGAATATTTGTGGTTGCATATATTTTTGTGTATTTGAGTATCATGGAAATTAAATAAAATCACACTGAAATCAAATGTGAGTTCAGTTTCCTTTGCTTTTCATGTGAGGAACGCTATTTGCACTGATTCTTAAAAACAAACAAAGAAAAAAAAACATTAAATTCAAATATGTAAAATAAAAATATATACTATTTTACACAACATTTACTTGTATTTGAGTATCATGAGTTTTTTTCTATATATATATATTATTTTACAGAATATTTGTGGGTGCATATATTTTTGTGTATTTGAGTATCATGGAAATCCTGTGCATTTCATTTGAGGAATGCTTCTTACTGTTTATATAGAGCGCTTTGAATCAGTCATTTATAAGGTGTCATTACAGTTAAGATGCTGCCTATGTAGACATTAAACTCTAAGGCAGCTCAATTGATTTTGGAACAGTGTTCCTGTTTTTGTCTTTGGCAAATTCAAAGCTTCCATTTTTAGACGCTTTGTTTAAAAAAAGCAAACAAGACACTTTTATCTAAGATGCTTCGCATTTTAGGCCCTGCTGGCCAGAGTTTTTTGTTTGTTTTACTGATGGTGCGGTTGAGTTTCATGGGACTTATTGACGTCTTATCTGAATTGGAGATGGATATAGATCGCTCCGATGAAAGAGAGGACTGGCCTTAATTGTGAGCGAAGGATTGATCTACTCGGAGGAGGATTGACCTTAAGACTCTGAAGGAGCAGTAAGGGTTGTAGTGACCCTCCTCCATGGACAGGAGGTCAAATTAGGGGTCTCTGAGAAGAGAGGAACAGGCAAGTTTCCTCAAGTGACTCTAAAGTGACCACATGAAACCATTGTTTCAGCATGAATCTAGTGTTGTCAATACAGCTCAATCCGAATATTGATCTGGAATGAATGACATGATCAATGCATCCAAAAAAGCAAGATTTAGATGTTTTTTTTAACAGCTCAAGGGCAGTTTTAAAGTAGATAGAGAGGAGAACCATTGCACACGCAAACTTATCAATGCAAGTAAAATGGCTTTAGTTTAAATGGATGCACCAGAGATTATTCTGAAATTGAAACCATTCTGTAGTGCCGAAATGACCTTTAATATGTCAAAGCATGCTGTTTATGACCCTTACATGTGGAAATAGGTCTCTCTACCACAGATGAAGCCAAATTCATTACATTCAGCTATGCATCACTCTATTCATGTTGTAAGGGTTTCTTGTCAAAGAGGAAAACAGAGTTGAATCCTAATAGCAAATCAATAGCAGGCCAAACGACAATATAAAGATATCACACATATGAAAGGTTTTTTTTTTTTTACATGAAGCAATTAATTTACCAACACTAGCCCTAATGCCATTGCTGTTCTCGTGATAATAAACGAAATCTCCTTTCACAGGGACATCCTACCAAGATGTCTATTATTATTATAATTGAGTATATTATTATTTAGGTGGGTAAGTGCTGGTTTGCACAACAAATGGGGTTTGCATTGTTCAGTAACGCACACAAACAAACCATCTGACATGTTCCACCTCTCCATATGGTGGAGAAATACACGCAGTGTTGCGCACGAACGCGCAGGTTTGAATTAAACCGCATATTTACCTGTACGAGATCTGCTTCCTAAACGCCAGACCTTTGAGCTTGTCCTCCAGCGAGTCTTCCATGTCGGCGAAGCTGCTCAGACTGTCGCTGCCGCTCATCGCCGCGTCTCTCCCGCAGCCGCGTTTCTGCTCGTCCGCTGATTCCCCACCGGCGGCTCCTCTGCTGCTGCGCTCCGCCTGAGACGCGCGTATGTCGGCCAGGGGGTCCATCACGCTCCGGTCGGCACTGAGTGGACCCCCTTCTCTCTTCTCCGGTGCTTAGAAGTCCTTCCAAAGGTGTCCTCCGGTGTCCCTCATGGGATGAATAATATCTATCTATCTATCTATCTATCTATCTATCTATCTATCTATCTATCTATCTATCTATCTATCTATCTATCTATCTATCGATTGATTCCCGATTCACTCACGCGACTCTATCCAGCGGAACTACAACAACAGCTGCATCCATCCGCGAGGACATTCCGGGATTTGCCTCCTCATCCTCCACGCGCAGCAGCATTGGGCAACAAAAGTAGGACAGAGGGTCTCCGACCGGACGCACTCTCTCGTGTAAACGCGTGATGATCTCTGACGTGTCCACCGTGACTGTGATGGAAGAGTCTCCGCTGAGAGAGCGCGAGCGAGACGCGACGCGACGCGGGAGAAGCCGTGTTTACGCGAGCTTTTAAACCGGACCTGATTGTGACTACAAACCCTTTGCTCGGACAGGAACCTCCTGAGACACAGCGAAAAAATAAAATGAATAAATAAAACATTTTTTAAATAATAAACCTAGATCCTTGAGATTTATGGCGCCTGTGTTGTTCATTATTATACGATATTATAACCCAAGAATGTAGGGTTTATTAATATTATAATGTTGGCCACTCCCCCTAACTTTTTGTTACGACGGAAAAGATGCAATTATAATATTATTAATATTATTTGGCCACACCCCCAGTATTTGATTTGACAGAAAAGCCCTGGATGTTAATATTAATATAAAATGATCACATTAAATCATATATTTGTTATTTCAGTTCCTTTCTTTATGGTTCAGAAAATAGTTTTTAATTTAATTTTCAAGTGTTAACTGGTATGTTTATTCTAATTTATATATATATATATATATATATATAAAAGGTTAATTAATGTGCATTATGATATTGATAATGGAATGTTTCTTTTGCTATAGAAATATTTGGGTGAGAAAAAAAATTAACTCACTTTACAAAAAAATAAAATAATTACTTCTTAATTAAAACATGTTCAGTAAAGCTTTCAGGTTAGGATGTAAAAATCTGCTCATGCATTTAAGTACTGGTCAATTCTTTGATGCAAAATAATACTAATAATAATAATAATAATATATATACATATATATATATATATTAAAAAATATATAATAATTACACATTATAAGTTCTTTTTTAAAATTACTAAAAATGATTAAAAATCGCACATTGAATCTTTTATCAAACTAGAACAAATGCATTTACAAATAATATCCTAGAAATATTGTCTTAATTGAAGAATCACCTTCATATGTCCACAACAGCACATTTATACAAGGGTTAACATATAATTTTTCCAAGAAGTCATGAGAGTCTAGAGAGTACATGCATTTTTCTTCTAACACAATTTAGCTAATGTGATTTAAGATATGAAGTGCATCATCTGAGCTCTCTGATGTGGAGAAACATCTTTCTTTTGCATAAAACCTTGAGAGACTGGAAAATTCTAATGCAGATCCAGTCGTAATGAAAATAATTAATAGTCAAGCAACTAGAGTAGTCATATGATTACATAAAACATCACTCAGCATCCTAGAAAGATAACAAACATAAATCCAGCTAATTTAATATTTTAATACAGAGAAAGCTAACATGCATAAAAGAGCAAAATGACGGCTCAGACGCATGATTTACAATGCTTTTACTAAGGAAAATATTTATTTGCTCGCAGAAAACAGGCCAAAAATAAGGCAGAGTGATTTCAGGAAGATCATTTTAAGAGCCTGAAACTGCATTGTGATGCAGTGGAAGTGTAATGTAATTAAGACACTATGCCAAATACATAAGAAATGCACATCATTTCCGACATAGACGTTTGCATCTGAATGCATCGTGTCAAGACAAAACCATCTCCTTCAAAATGCTCTCGTTTCCAGGATAAAAGAATGGCAGGCATACTAAAAATAATAAATAACAGATCCATTCTACGGGGACGCAGTGCAAGTGAGTCCACAACACGCCTGAATGCAGATCGCTCAGGACTCAGGTCGTCACAACCGTTCATATCAGAGCAAGAGAACACTAGACTTGTCAGCGAGCGTCTTTTACTCTCAGAAGAGCACAGACGAGGGTTGGATGGTGCCCAGATGAGGACAAAAAGGGCCATCTGTCCTTAATAAAGAGGGTAACATCATATGAGGGACTTCAGGGAAGGAGAGCATCCGTCCTTTTCATGTCAAGTCCATATTGTCCCGCTTTCATCACCCTCAATGACAAACATCTCCATCGATATCAATCACAGTAATTCATATCTCTCCCAACACACTTACAATAAAGGATACTGCAAATATTTACATATTCAGACAAATGCTTTGGGAATTTGCCATCTTCAAACTGTAAACACAGCTTTTAGCCTATAATTTTAATACAGTTTGAATCTTTGCACTATTTTTATGATCTTTGGAAAAGGCATTTTGATTGACATGCTACACGATGCCATTACCATCATCATGTGAATATGAAAACAGATGCAAATTTAATATATTACAACACATATTCTCAGTAGCACGGGGCAAATAGGCAAAGAAAAGAAAAGAAAGAATGAATATTAAAACAAATTGAAAACATATAAAAAAGAAAATAGTGTACATGAGTATCAAAGTTTGATATACTGCTGGAATGGAATAAAATAAATTTTTGAGTTTTTGTGTTTGTTTTAAAAAAAAAGAACATCTAAGTAAAACAGTACTATAAATATGAAGCCTATCGCCCCGCCGCTGCAGGGATCTCAGGACGTCTCGTTGACCGTCCTTTCCAGCTCTATGACTTTAGCCGTCTCGTTTGACCACTTATCTGACCTGTGAAAACAAAACCGAATGTTCAACATCCACGTGTCATCAAATCATCGAATGGAAAGCAGCCACAGAAGGAAGGTCATTACCTGTGTGAGTGCAGGTCTATGACAATGGACTTTTGCGCTCGTGTTTCATTGGTGTTAAGAATAAGTGGGCGGGGCTCTGCTTCACGTAGTTCCGCCTGTTCCTGTTTGTGCTGCTGTTCTAAATGCCAAGCCACCATTACATCGGCCTGATGATCCCATTCAGGATATTCCCCGCCCAGCCCGACGGGATGAGGCTCGTCCAGACCCCCGTGCTCCGGAATGGACAACAGGTTCCGGGACTTCACTGTGGAAATGACAATTTGACAATCTGAGTTGAATTACTGAAATAAATGAACTTTTCCACGACATTCTAATTTATTGAGATGCACCTGTATATCTTTATATAAATTCTATTAAATAAATCATATATATATATGTGGGTGGGTGTGTGTGTATATAAAATATTGCAATATTTATAAGCAGTGCTGACAGTATCTGTTCCTTGTTTGTTTTGTTTTTTGTGATTTATTTTTGTGTTGGAGTCTTGAAAATCAAAAAAGAAAATCATAAAAATAAAATATATATTTTTAACAAATTGTATTTATTTATATCATTATTTATTCAATTTATTCAAAATAATTTTAATACTTTTTATAATATTCAATACTTTAATAATTAATTATAAATTATATCCTTAAAGACCAACAGGTTCTGGAAATGAACAAACATTACATCGGGAGCTTTTTAAAAAAAATGTATTGCTGTTGACTGTATCACCTGAGATGGATATTAATATCAGGTGTAAACAGGGCCTACTGTACTGCTGAAATCCAAAGAGAGTACAGTTTTATGCTTTTATTAGTACAGTAGTGTTTTGATAAAGCGTTGCATTAACTGAATGACGCGCGTGGGAGAAACGTGTTGCGGGCAGATCAGAGATCGGCAATGATTAAGCGATCGCTCTGCTTTTAAAGGCATGATAATTACTGCCCCACTCCAGCACTGATAATGACTCTCAGCAGCTCAAGAGTGGGGCGCAGACGACTAATATGGATCCAAATCCAGCCATTCCTCCATTCATTAGTCAACAAGAGACTGAGAATAATGAGCAAATTACAGGAGGGTTTGCAACAGACACAAGTGGTGTGTATTTGTTAGGGCTGGATCGATATGAAAATGTTCCATACGACAGCAGCTCTAGTACCTCTGCATTAATCCTAAATCCATACTTTAGTCAACAAATACATAGCTTCACACAACTGATGACTTCACCGATGACACAACTTTAATATCAGGCTTGGAGGCAAACTAACACAAACAGATGAAGACAGACTGTTGAATATGTGCAAAAGATTAGTATATCATGCCACAGAAACATTTACCAAACCAATAACTGGAATATATATATGTATAAAAAAATCTGACATACACAAACAAATGGCACATGTTTAAAGATGAATATTTATTTAAATAGATAATTTAATATAATCAATTATATATTTACTTATATATTATAGATTTATTTAATTATATTATGAATAACATAATATAATCTATTCATTTATATATATATATATATATATATATATATATATATATATATATATATATATATATATATTATATTATAAATAGGTAAAATAAGTTTCTAGTATTTATTTACAGTGCATTTTAATAGAATATATAAATAATTATAATTAATATTAATATATGTAAATTATGTTTATAAAGATATATATTTCATAATATATATTATGTGTATACATTTATAATATACACATTATAAATTATAAAATAGAATATATATTATAAATTTGTGTATAGTGATCATATATTCATAATTATTTGGATATTTATTTTATTTTAAAATATATATTTACACACACACACACACACACACATATATATATATATATATATATATATATATATATATATATATATATATATATATATATATATATAGGTTTGTATAATTACATAGCAAATACATATCATATCTAATGAGATATATCATATATTAATCTTTTTTTTTTAGATAACATGTTTTTTTTCCAGCTTTATATGAAGAGACATTATTATGACTCAACGTAAACCTATAAACAAATGATCATTAAGTGATAAAGAGAAAAGTTATGTGTCTCAGTATATTTTAGTACCGTTAATGCATACCTGTAGTGGTGTACGAGTCCTGTATGGAGATCTCTCTGCTCAGATCTGTTTTAGTGATGGAGGAACAGGGACTCAGGCCTTGGTAGAAACTCCCCAAGAACACCGAAAAACACAGAACCACCACCTGCACAGAACAAAACCAAGACAGATACAGCATCTAAATATAGCAGTGCTTCTGTTAGTGTTTGCATTAGTCTTCCTCCCGCTCACTCTCTCACATGAACACACAGACAGACACATGCGAGCAGATGAGCTGAACGTTCACCATGAGGCATGTGGAGGTCTGGGTGCCCGTCACGCGGCAGGACCGCGGGACCTTTCCTGCCACCGCCACCTGCAGCGAGTGCAGCTGCTGCAGCAGAGACCTGACACACACACACATTTACACAGTCAATATGCAGCCGTTTGCATATCATGTATCGTTAATGACCGGAAATTCAACCGGTAACAAAAAGTGTGAGATCAAAATATAAGCTAATGATTTAATGATCATGGAAAGGTTTGAGGGTCTTACTTATTGGTGCACTCCAGTGTTTCAACTTTCCTGCGCAACTCATTGTTCTCGTTGGAGCATGTCTCCACCCTGTGGATGGAGAGGATATTGCAACGTCACATGCTGTTTTATCTCGAGCAGCTACCGAAAACTTTTTAAAACAATTTTAACATGAAACTGGATCTGCAATCCATCTGACTTCCATAATGGGACTTACTTTTGAGTGAAAAAGCTCAATTCTATATTTAAAGTATATATTTTAATCTACATATATACATAGACATACATATATAAAATGTATATAATAATAATATATATAAAATTTATTTTATAATATTTACAATATATTTGAGACATCTCTAAGAACTTGAGCCGAAAACATTTATTTGTACTTGTATGTTAATTAAATCTGCTGAATATTTATCAGACTTACTTCTTCTCTAAGGTATCCATGTACTCTTTCTTTTTCCTGCGGCTCTCTTGTGCTGAAATCTGAAAATCATTTGTGCATTTGACATTAATTTTAGTACTCAGATATGAAGTATGCATCTTTTCACAGCTTTACGAGGCTGAAGTCTGACACTGACCTTGTTCTTGATCTTTCTGCGAATCTTCTTCAGTGCTTTCTCCTCAGCTTTGGACAGGGGCAGCTTGGTGGGCACCGGGTATCCTTCAGCGACGAGCGTGCGTTTCTCCTCCTCCGTCAGCAGGAGAGGACCAGAGCCCTGCAGTTTCTGTCAGATCACACAAGAGGAGGTCACTTGACCATCTCCTTTAATAAAATACAACACGTCCTGCTAATGAACAAGATGTCTTTGTACTCACATGGGGTGCCGTCAGCAGAGGAGAGTTGGAGAGGGAAGACGGGGCTCTCGGCGCCACCTTGAGGACAGCGGGGGTCTGTGTGGGACTGGCAGGAGCACAGGGGTGAACGGGACTCTGACTGCCCTCCGAGTCGCTGCCGTGAGAGCTGGGAGGAGTCGGCGGCATCTGCAGAGACTCCAGGCCTGAAGAAAAACATTACAGATCGCACGTGATTGGTCAAATTATAGCTTTCTGTGGTCAATTACTTGCTTTATGAAAACCTTTGGCTTAGATATTTTTTTTATTATATATAAATTATATAATTTAAATTAAAATATTAGAATTATTAAAACTTTTTATTATTTATTTTAGATTTTTTTTTTGGCAAATACACAAGTGTAATGTTCAGTCAGTGGGTCATTATTGAAAAATAAACCCATTCAAGATGATTCAAGAGCATCACCTGTTTTTCTGTATGCTATATGCTATAATCATTAATGCACTCCGATGTTTTAATTTTTGTGCAATGATGCAAAAATGTCTGAGACAGTGTTTTACCTTTGGGTGAGAGGTTTAAGAACTGATCCACCTCGTGTGGCTCCAGTTTAATCTGAGGGCTGAAACTCTCACGGTCCTCCGTCACCTGCAGATATGAGGAGAAATCAGCACTTCAATGAAAGCCCACTGACTGTATGGCTGCCGTCAAATGCTCACTCACGCAGAGTGCTTTAACCTGTGCGGCCTGAGGGAGGGTCAGTGAGGTGTCAGTCACAGGCTTATAGACAGGACCCTCGGGGGTCAGAATGAAGGTCAGGGTGGGCACCAAGACGGGCGACGGGTCACACAGCAGAGGCTCCATCTTCAGCTCTTTATCTTCCTGCTCCATGGGCCACTCATCATTGTCTGTATCACCTAAAAATACACATGAAATTGCATTTAATTTAGATTTCTATTATCAAATTGGAAACCATTTCTGGCCAAGTCTTACCGGCGTCACTGCCGGCCTCTCTGGGCAGATGGGACAGGGGCGACTGTGGGCGCGAGTCTCCGCACAGTGAGTAACTGTGTTCGGCTTGAATGTGTGGCGGCACTGGAGACGCAGGGGTCAGATCCTCCTCTGTGTCCATAGCATCACCATGGCCAGACAGGAACGGGTCGCTTAACAACTGCCCCAGCAAAGCCTCTTGGGACAGATCATCCAGCAGCTCGGTGAAGTGCTGCACAGGAAGAACACAAATTTGAGGGTTAGGATCAAGAAAAGCTGTGACTTCAGAGCTAAAATTAAGTGTTAAGTAAACCACAGCTAGTTAAAGAGACCTTAATTTTGGACCATAAAACACCAAGTTTAAATTTATTAAATGTATTTTATTAAATGTATATTTCTGCTTTTTTTGTAAGTATACATGTAATAAGTTTTTTTTCTTCTCAAATAAATATATTTTTTTAAATAAATGTTTAAATTTAAATTTTATTAATTTAAATATTGTTTAATTGTTGTTTAATTATTTTTATTTCCTTAATTTATTTTTTATTTATTAATTAATTTAATTTTAAAATGACATTTAATTTTTTTTCAATATTTTCATTTAAATATTTAAACTACAAACAATATTTAAATATTTAAACTACAATCAATATATGTCCACACATGTAATAATTTTCTTCTTGAATAAATAAAAAAAAATTATTTAAATTATTAAACTAATAAATTGTATAAATTAAATCAAATTGTATTATCAATGGAAATATTTTTATTGATTTAATTAAAAATCAATATTTCATGTCCATGTTCTTATTTTTTGGGGGCAAGTACACATAAGTGTTGTAATAAGTGTGATATTGCTGGTCAGCTGGTCATTAATGGAAAATACACACAATCCTGATGATTCAAGAGTATCCTTGTTTACAATAATGATCAGGAGACTGTATATTATTTACTGTACTCAGTAATGCACTCCGATATTAATTATAATGTTTACTTACAGTGCAATAACACACACAAAAAAAAAAAAACAATTTGCCTGAAACAGTGTTTTAGCTTTGGGTGAGAGGTTTAAGAACTAGGATCAAGCTGTGACTGTAGAGATAAAATGAAGTGCTCATTAAACAGACCTTAATTGCAGTCTGTGAAATTTCAGCACATTTCTTTGAAGATCTGATCTCGGAGCCTGGAGGGACAGACTAAACATGATAGCAAGTGCCCACAGGGCAAGCCTCTCCACCAATCAGAGCACATCAGGCGTCCTCTCATCCAATCAGACGGCTCGTTACTATTCCAGTGAGAAGGTTGGAGCTGCCTCCCTTCTCCTTGGCATTCCTATGAGTCCTCCAGCCCCAAGCAACAGGTTTGGACAGGCTGAGACGCTTCCAGACATTCATTTCATCACTTAAAAGACTTGGGCTGAATCAGGTCAGCGGGTTTCCTTCTCAGCTTTTCAAAGGAACGTTCTGAATTCAACATGTCTACAGCATTTTTGACTCATTATCATTAACAAGGATGCTCTTGAATCATCCTAAATGGGTTTATTTTTCAATAATGACTAGCTGACTGTGCATTATCACACTTATTACATTTGTACTTACCCAAAAAATAAACAAATGTACATAATGATTTTAGTTTTAAACAGCTGACCCCGAACGTTTAAACCATGTTTTTTTTTTTTTTTTCAATATAGATATTATATTCTATAGAACATTTATATTCAAAATATCATTTATGAATATAAAAACTCTCATCTCCATCTGCAGAGTTGAGTCAGAGTCCAGACGGCTCGTCTGCAGGAAGAGGCTCAATGCAACGCAGACATTCAAACTGTTCATCTGTTCATCTGCACAGCCAGCACGGCGCGATACACAGGTCTTTGGCTTCAGCCAACCAACACAGATTACAAGATCAAACAATGCTGCTTTGACTAGCACAACCTGACAGAACAAGACGTGATGCTTGGTGCTGCCGACTGACAGTAATATGGCAAGCAACATACTGTACCAAGAGTCAGAAAAATCTGAATTTTGTCACTGTTCAGTTTGACTTAATGGCCTACTGTGAGTTTTTGGCAGTATCAGTAACTGAAATGCATACATGCATAAAGTTTACTCTTTCAAGGCCACTTAGACACTAGATATAACCCGAACGGCCTGTCAACATTCATGTTCATATTAGGAGAAAACATGCATCTTCCCTGTAACCCTAAGTGAAAAGGAAGGTCATTAGTGGTGTTTTGGAATGCTCTTCATAGTCATTTACAGCAACTTTACACTTCACACAAAAAGTGAGAGTTTGCATGACTGTAATAAGCATAAAATTACAAATATTGGGTGTTTTAGACACAAATATTGTATTTTTATTTAGATATAAAAAAATTAAAATCAACATTTATCTCCAAGGTTTCAGCAGGTTTTATGAAAACCGATGTAAGACTTTTTCAAGCCTTCAGTCAAATTTTTAAGTTTTAAGTCAATGTAAGTAATACTTCTTAAAAGATTCTTAAATCTAAATACACTGAGAAACAAAATGACATAAGATAAGAAGTCTTATTTTCTGAGAAACTGACCAAAATGAAGTGAGCTACTGCTTAAAACAAGAACAAATATCTGCTGACTGGCTCAAAAAGATGTACTTAATTCAAAGGAAAGGGTTTTCATCCGCTACTGATAGAGGTTTGTTCCTGTTTTAAGCATAAACTCGCTTAATTATGTTTAATTTCTCCGAAAACAAAACTTCATATCTTCATTTTGCATCTCAAATAAATTTATCTTGATTTAAGGATGTTTAAATAGTTAGATAAACAGGAAAAAAGCCTCAATTTGTAGAAGGGCAAAATAAAACTAATTTAAGACCTTTTAAGACCTATGGAAACCCCGTTTCTCACTTTAGCAATGTATTGTGGGATTGCATTCTCCACAAAATACACAATGTTGATTTAAGATACGGTCACATTAACTGTTGTTCGGTGAAATTTTGTAATTTCATTATGAATTCACACAGATTTGGTAACGGGCTCAAACTTGTCATGTTGACCAACAGAAAGCTGCTTACAAACGCCATCTAGGTAGACAGCTCACAAGGTTTTGAAAAAGAGATGCCAGAAAAATGAGTTAAACAAGGGCAAACTGGGCAAACCAGGAAGGAAAGAGGGGGAGTCTGGGATGAAAATGGAGAGAAGCCAGCGTATGGGATCAATTACAGACTGTTTACCAAGTCTAAAAACAGAGAGAAGGACAAGAAAACAGCTAAACCAATACACAAAGCAACAAGGAGATAGAAACCATTTGAGAATGCAAGTGACAAAGTCGCTCTGGAATGCCTTGCCCTGCATTTCCCACTTTTGTTACTCATCAGCAGCTCTGTCTGTGCCCACCATGATGAGAAAACGACGTCTGGAGAGAAATGCATGCAGGTGCAGATGTTCCTACAGAGCCTGCCTTCCACCAAAAACACAGTAAGTATGTTTGCATAAACAGTTCTCTTGCTAGAACTTCATATCATATTTGGCAAAGAACTACATTTCTGGAATGTCGTCTTCAGCCCCAAACCATAGTATAAAAACAGCAAGCATTTCCAAGGCCACTTAAGGTGAACCCTTCATTGTAGCATGAAGAAGCAACTTAAAATCACAGCAGTTCAAATCAGGTCAGGAGTGGGTGAAGCCCTCAAGTTGTATGACATAACATGTCAAAGCATTCGCACCATTCATTTCTGTATGAATTCACATACGTTATGGCCGTACGAAGTCACTGTATTATTATGTCATTGCTCATATGCAATTACATCTGACACTCTTGAGCGTGTGATGAGATGATTATGATGATTGCTGGAAATTGCTGGGTGTCGACTGTTCTCTCTGAGAGGAATATAAGAGAGCGTTTCACTCTGAGGAGGACAGACTTGAGGTTTCCTACAGTTCGAGGATAGAAATAATCACTTCTAAGTGCCTGGTCTGGGATCAGTTCCTTTACTGCAATGGAACAGAAATGCACTGCATACTGCACAGTCTATACTTCACTTAAATACCATCAGTAAAAGTCTCGGAAATTACGTTGGTTTGCATTTTCATGCCAATTCAGAGCAAAACTGTCTTACTTAGGAAGGTAAAACAAAAGAAATATTGATTCTGGGATACTTTGTGTGATTTCCATGCCTTAAGAAAACATCACATCAGCATTAAAGAATATTTATTTATTTGTTTTAATTAAAATAATATATATTTTTTAAAAAGTATAAATAATACAGTTATTCCTGGCAAATATTTTATTTTAAAAATGCATATGTATAGATAGACAGATTCAAACAATATATAATATACAATATGTACGCAATTCCTAAGTAAAATATATATAGTTATTTTTAAATATATGTGTGTGTGTGTGTGTGGTGTGTGTATATATATATATATATATATATATATATATATATATATATATATATATATATATATATATATATATTTAAATATTTAAATGTTTATTTTATATAGTACCTGAAAATGTATAAATATAAATACATTAAAAAATTAAGTAATTAATTCAAATAATATAAAAACTATTCAGAAATAAAGTATTATATGGCAAATAAATTGCATTAAAAATATGTAAGTAATTCAATATATATATATGATGCACAAAAATGATCACTACATTAAGAAATCCTTCCCTTTAATATTTGAAGAAAAAAAAATGTATGCACCTTACATATAGTGCATGCTAATGAAGTATGAGTAGTATGCTGATTAAGTAAGATGCTCTCTGTTCCATCAATATGAGCTTCTGCATGCAGCTGGGTGGATTTTGGGAGTGAAGGCTTCTTTGTCCGTAGTTTGGATGGGTGTATGGTACATGTGGTTTCAATGGGGGCAGGGTACTGCAATTTGACTCTTTCAGAGTTTTTGCCCAGCTGGAGAATACGAATAGATGTTGGAGCCTTGGAGGCTCAGAGAGTTGTAATGACAGAGACGCTGGGAGTGTCGTTGGTGGATTCAGACGACAGCCTTTAATTTTTTTATCCTCTCAAGGGGGCCGTGAAAGTGTGCGCAGGAAGAGGACGTTTAAAAGCCAAACATGGACACAGATGATGCAACCCTTTAAGCAGCAAAACAGATGTGAGGAAAGAAGAACCCGCAGGAGACAAAGATCAGCGCTGGTGCAGCTGGACCTTGTCCTTTAGACACCACTGGATCTGACACACTGATGTTAGCCACTAAAAATCTATTTACTTTGGATTGGAGAGCTGAAGACTTGAGGAAAGCCAGAATGTTTGTCCTCAACAACACACTGAGCTTACATTTGACGGATCTCTTCTAATGTTGTTGTACAAGAAATGTCCAGGACAGGAGCCGAAGCTGAGTGACATTAAGCTGTTTGTCTGAATTACCCAAATACAGAGTTAACCTGCCCTACAGGACATTTGTTTAGAGTTTAAAGTGTGCCTGCACTGCTGTAGTGAATCAAAACACCTCACCTTCCAATAATTACATCAATAAGTAGGGTAAAGTAATAATAATCAGGTCATAAATAATCAACAAGCTAAAGTGAAATTCCATGAAATGTTATGAGAAGATCTGGAAAGAACAAAGAACTAATCTGAAAAAGGAAATTGTGAAATGTCCCATTTAGTGGTAAATTGGAAATCTGGAAAGAGAACAAGTGACAAAAGTGGTCTGGGAAAAGTTGTGTATCCTTATCCTAAAGTTCACTTCGCAGATCTTATTTGTGCCAAGACAAGTCCTTCATCTTTTCCATGAGTCACTTTCCAAGTGTTTTGAATTGGCCTGGTTCTTGTGTGCAACTGTTGAGCATAAAATGTGTGTCATCTTCAGCTTAGTTCAGTGAAAGAGGCCTTAAAGGGACAGTTCACCCAAAAATGAACATTTGCTGCTAATTTACTGACCCTCAGGCCATCCAAGATGAAAGAAGATTTTTAGCTGAAACTGGTCCTTGGGGAGTTATAAAATGTGGCTACATGTGTTTGAGAACAAAGCGTTACTAAAAAGAACTGGTTCAAAGGAGTGATCCGTGTGCGTCTGTTTGCTCTGACTGATCATTTCACCTCAAAAGACCTCAAGATATTGTCAGGAGCCACAAGTATTAATTTTGTGTTGTCTGTATATGCTTTTTTGACTCTCAAAGTGACAACCGCCACATTTTATGACTCAGCAAGAACCACAGCTTCAGCTAAAAATCTTCTTTACTTTTCTACTGAAGAAACAAACTCAACTATATCTTGGATAGCCTAAGGGTGAGTAAATTAACAGCAAATGTTCATTTTTGGGTGAACTATGCCTTTAACAGCAACTATGCTGCAAATTCACACCATGACTGAACACATCCTGCAGACTGGGGGCGTCCCATCCTCCCTTCCCCCCGCAGACAGTGATGTGCTGAAACTGCAGCGAGTGTTTGGTGATTCAGGGAATGGCTCCACTGGAATCAACAACTGCCCAATAGTGACCTTAAAGGGTGCTGGACGTAAACATGCAGTGAAGGCAGAAAACAAACAAATCAAATCTGGATTGAGTGGAAACATGCTATCCATTTGCACAGCTAGGTGATAAAACGATAACGTCCAGTGTGAAAAGCTTGAATTCAGAGAAAACCACAAATGACTTTTAAAGCTAGATGAAACAGCGCTGACAAACAGGAGAAACACTGAGCACAACGAGAGTTCTGTAATTCAGTTTTGAAGCAGTTTTTGTGCACTTATGTCAGACTTTGTGTCATATCACATTACAAATAATAAGAGAAGAAAAATTCAATGAGATAATGCACTTTTTGTGTGTAAAGTATTTAATTTACTTGATTTATTTCAAAAACAATTTATACATAGTTTATCAAAATAAATGTATTAAAACTGTATTGAAAATTTGTTTAAATAACAATGTGGCACATTGAAATTGCTAATAAATTGAAAAAATAATTACAAACATATTGTAAGTAACACAAAATAAGTATATCTTTTTTATATTTCATATTTTAAAATAATATATAAAAAGTAATACATATAATATATGCAAAAAAATACATAAATATATATTTTCTGATTATTTTATTTACAATATTATATTGGATATTATATATATATATAAATAAATGAGGGGGGAAAGCCACTGTGCTTATAAAGTCAAACTTGCAGATCTCTAACAAAATCAGTGGCTTTGTTGTCACAGAAAAAAAAATGTTTCTCATGCAATGTTATACTCTCGAAGCTAATAACCTTAACTGCATCGCAGCAACTCCATTACAACTTACAACACTGCCAAAAACACATTGTTTGACTCAAAGCAAGATTATAATGACTGGCCAGACAAGGCCGAGTGAAACCACAAGATCATGATGAAGAAAATGAGACACAGTGATGAGTAATGAATGTGTGTGTGCTCAGCGAAGGTACAGGTTCAAGTGGCAGCTCATACAAACCATCCATTCAGAGCAAGAGAGCAAGAATGTGCGTCGCAGGATGATGCAGCATGCAAGAACGACGTACGAAAGCCCTGCCCTCTCGGAGAACAGGCTGAGTCTGTGTCCACCCATCCCACAGAGAGCAGAGTGGATAATGCCAAACAGACTGAGCACAGAGGGTTTACAAACCGCCTGCCAACAGACTCGCCCCCTCCCGTCCCATAAGAGCTCTCCGCTAAAGCTTGAGTCATCAGAATACCACGTGATTCCTGAGTGACAAATGTTAGCAAAATATCAGAGAGCTCAGGAACACAAGATCAGTCCATCCTGACATGCTGTGCACTGACCCCCATATTTGAAGGACCAGGATGCTGTCGATAAACTGACCTGATATGAATCATCACACAAATCATATGTAGTTTTTTTTTTTTTAATATTTTAGTATGCTGTTATGCAGTTGCTAGGTCATTTCTTTCTGGCCACATTTTTTATAATAACTCAGAATAATTTATTCTTGTAATTTATATTATAATTTAAAAAGTTATTTTAGTATAATTTTAATTACTATTTTGAAAGTCTTAATTTTATATTTCCCATGTTCATTTTAATTCTAGTAAGTTGTAGGAATTTTGTTGCTTTTTTGTGTCATTTATAGTTGTTTTTTTTTTGTTTGTATAAAACTTAAAAGGAAAGATTTTTATTTAAAAAAAGTATTTTATGGTTTTATATTTATTTTGGTTAACATTTATTTTATTTCAAATAACGAAACTGGTTTTATTCTAATAATTTTATATAATATAATTTTTATACTATATATATATATATATATATATATATATATATATAATATATATATATATATATATATATATATATATAATTAAAAATTAATTAGAATAGAAATTTTATTTAAGATATTTTAGCACATCAACTTAACCTAAAAATAAACTACTGAAATAAATGTTTATATATATATATATATGCTTGTTTCAGTTTTTTGTTTCAGTTTCAGTTTCTTTGCAATTTGTTTCAGTTTTAGTTGTTTAATTAAAACAATTATTTATATAATAATTTATTTTATCTATCTATCTATCTATCTATCTATCTATCTATCTATCTATCTATCTCCTTTAAAAATGCAAAAAGGAGTACAGAAATTTGACCACTTGAAGCCTTTCAGTCTGTTCCAGTGCCACAAGACCTTAAAAATACAAAGTTAAAAAAACACAAATGTGAGGCCAGTCTCCTGTGCTGTCCTGTGCTGTGTTTACAGTCACACACAGCCTCGACGGTCAAGACAGATGACTTATTTTCTTAATATATCCTCGTCAGTCCAGTGTTTTAACTTGTCAACACACATCACTTGTATATTAACGCAGAATTAAATGTGCCATTACAATAAACAACTAAACTCTTCTTCACGTTACACCCCTTAATAACATTCTTTTGTTTTGACTTGTTTGGGGCACGTCCCGCTCTGTATTCTCACATTAATCTATGTTTCTGTATCACTGTCATGTGTTATTAATATAAAGATGTTCTGCAGTGCAACTGGTATAACAGACTCTCTAACAGCTGACACATTTCTAATGTGGTACAATAAAAAACAACATATCACCCAACCTAGTTCACAGCAAAACTACTGCTTACTGAGATTTCAACCATCTTGCTTCAATGGAAACAGTAGTACCACCGCTAACAGAAAAGAGCTTTTAAAATATATTTTCTTGATGCTTTAACCCTTTGTTCCGTGCTGGAAATCCTTTATCTAATTTGGTGTTCTGGGTCAAAAATGACCAAAAGCTTGCAAATATCTTATTATGAAATATTACCATCAAATTTCAGATTCAATATTTTGGTTTTTCTTTCAGTAAGCACAGGTTTTGTATTTGAACCGAAAGGCCACACTGATCCTTTGCTTATGCATCTCAGTTTTGAGGCGTCATTTGTGGATAATTTTAGCAATGTTCACTCAAAAACTGAAGTACATAAACTCAAAGAGGCCTAAAATCAATCAGTTCAAAAAAAACAAGCGAAAGAACTGAAAGAAGACAATTTGATAAAAAGATTAAATCCAATATTTGGTAAAAATGAGACATTTTTTGTATGCTGTATGCTGGCTGATTGATTTCTATGCATGTTGTTTCTATGAAACCCTGCTTCCCTAAACAACAATCCTGTCATTGAGCTGAATGTGCTATCAGCTGAGCATAACATCAAACCATCAGCTGAGATCCGCTGATACAGAAGATATGCAAATAAGCCATGCACTACTACAGCTGAAGGCTTGCGACTGAAGTACTAACATAGCGGTTAGTGCAGAAGCGCATGCCTGGATTCGGCAACGGGACAGGAAAGTACATCTGGTTGCACAAGACCTCGGTTGGCACAAGCTGCATGAGATAATGTGCTGTCCAGGCTGATCGTGTCAGTGTGATTATCAGCACTAAGAAATGCTGAGCATGACGGCCGAACTGCTCCCATCAGCATCTCCTTAACCCCCGTCCTAACGCAGGGAATAAGTCTTGGGTTATTTAGTTAGTTTTAAATCACCCAAAATATGACAGCTGACACCTTAGTTAAAGAGTAAGTGGCAAAAAAGCCTGTAATACAGGAAGATATGAACACACACCCTCAACACAAGTTCTTCCCAATAGAAATTAGACTATGAAGGAACACATAATCGCAACTATCAGTTATGGAAGACAATTAGGCCTATTAAGTCATGAAAAGGGCATGTTTGCATTTCTTAAATAAGATTGTTCTTTCCAGATATGGATTAAGTCAAGACACTTAAAAAGTGTCTTAAATTTTTTTGCACTGTTTGGCTTTTAATAACATGTTGTTTCAGACTAGTTGAAAGAAAACAAACAAAATACACTTTATTTTGCATCTGTAGATATAATTTACAAGCCAGAAATCTCCACTTCAGTAGCACTTACATACATAAACTTAAGTTTTATTCCTATTTATATTCAGAGGGGTTTGTTCATACATCATTTGCCTGATTAAAATTTTTTTTTGCTAAAAACAAGGTAAAAATTTACATTTTTCTATAGCAGTTGACATCATTTTCATATTATGATAAAAAGAGAAATATCAAAAATCCCCTGTGTAAAAAAATAAAACATATATAAAAAAAATAGTAAACCTGTCTTTATCCAATCTTCAGATTTTTGTTCTGGAAATGTATGCATATTTAATTAGATAATGCCTTATTTGCATTTTGAAACAAACTTGTAATACAAAAAATGTTTGCATTTCTTTAGTCAACTGGGGAAGTATGAAGATCTCTATTGGTTAAATATTACCTTTTATTCACCTGGAATACTCAATTTCGAAAGTCAGCCGGCATGCAGTGTCAATGCAGCTGAATCATAATGCAGAAGGAAAACAGTCTAGATGCAACATGCATATGCAACAGAATGAACCCACAAAGCAAGCTACAGTCTCTCCAACTGAGAACAGTTTGTATTATGGTGTGGACTCCATGTCAACAAACCCTGGGGAGCGAAAGTAAAAGTGAGGAGAACCGGCACATACACACCCATGAGGTGAGGAGCGTGTGTGTTCAGAGGGGGCCGATGGGGCCCTTAAACAAAGACCCTGTTCTGCTCTAAAGGTGAAGAAGAATATAAACCATTCACAACCTTCACAATGCATATATAGTACTCCTGGAAGTGTACGTTACCGCCCTGATACTCCTGGGTTATGAATCCCAGACACACCAAAGTGCTGCACCTCCAACGCTGGCTCTGATGCTGTCTAGAAAGGCGTTACGTGCCGTGTCTGGTAATTTAATTGGAATCTCATCTTAGAAACCGCTTGTAATCTACCACAAATCTGGAATTAACTTCACTCTATGTGCCGTTCATCTATAAAGATCATGCATTTAGGAGATAATTCTGCGGTGTGACTTGCAATGCAGCATTTTAAATTAGATTAAACAGTCTGCATGTAAAGATGCCTAAATGCCACTTCAGAAGCGCTTCTGTCCTGCCTTTGCAGTGTGAATTTGGCATTAAGTGCAAGAATAAAAAGGACTTACAGACCAAAAATACTCTTTCCCTTATGCATTCACGTACATTTTAACCAAAAATCTATGTTGTACAAAAAAAGTACATGGGTAATTCATGCACCAACTACCCAACAGTGAAACCCCTAATTAGGCAGCAAGTAGAGGCCCCTTTGAGCAGATGCTGGAACACAAACCTATTATTACATAACCTGCAACAGCTCTTCACTATATTCTGACTTTATCCAAATGGGCTAAACTTATCTGCATTGCTTTTTTGTGTGGCACTGCATGCAATCTCTGGATGACTGCACCATCTGAACTTTATCCCTTGGAGCCAAGTGGAACCCAGTGACACATTAGTAATCTGACGGAGTGTCTCTGTGCAATATAAAGCTTTTTATATCTAAATGTAGGAAACGATTAGGCTTCGGGGCATTTAAATGCATTCTAGATGAGCTGACACCAGTTGCAACACATCAAAACATACTTTGACGGTATAAGATCAGATGGCAATGGTGCCACAGCATTATAAGAAGATTCCTACTTACAGTGCTGTATAAAATGTCACTATCCCCGGGTTCGGACAGTTCGCTGAGATTTTTGTCCCACTGTAAAAACGGTTCCCCGCTGTCCATTATTTCCATTGCTTGATCTGCGTCTGTAGTAAAGCGTCAAGCGCAGCGTCGCTTCAAAGGCTCCACAAACGACTATTCGTCAGCGTATCCGTCAAGTAACTCGTCAGATCGCTATTCGGAGGGAATTTTGTACTGTCAGCGCAAAGTTGGGTATAAGTTGCGCGTCTGTCGCCAGTGTTGTCGGAACTTTCCTCTCGGCTTCCTTGAGAAATGTCGCCCCTTCTCAGACGAGCAGGAATTCGGGGCGGGGAAACGATGGGAGTTGCGAAATTTGTTTACAAAGGACTGTTTGTGGACTGTGATACTTTCAGGAAACGTTTTAGACGTTTTCGAGCAGATATTATTATATGCGCTTATCAATGAGTTTATATTTTGTTATTTTGCCACGCATAAATTTGCTAAACTTTTCTATCCAGTGCCCCACTCTTAAAATCCGTGCGGCGACCAATCAGATTAGTTATGTTTAAAGCTCGCGAAAATCACGGAAGACGGACAGCCCGTCTGACCAATAGGAGATCGCTATTGTATGATTGACGTGAAATTGCACCAATTAAAGGCGACTCCGTATTATCTCTTAACAAACCGTGTAAAGCCAAGAGTACCAAACTCTGCACCGCCTCAACTCACATTTCTAAATACTATTTAAAAATCTTAAAACGCTTTTAAAAGTGCACATTCTGGAGGCTAAGAAAACTGATTCAGAAATACAACTAGCGACTAACACGATGGGTAAAATGCGCATAAATAAATGGAAACGAGTGAAAAACAAAAGGAAGAAATGAAACTACTGTTCTCTCGGTTTCAAGAGCTAACTCTTGACAAGTTTCTGAAACCAGGTGTTTTACAAATCTTGTGCATTTTAATTAACATTCATAACGAATCCTTTACTGACAAACTATTACATTTATTCATGAACATTAACAAGACATTACAACAAACTGTGATTTGGTTAGACATAACTTTAAACATGATGCTTTTAAGTCCTAAAAAAGGGAAATTTCACATTTCTGCTTATACAAAGAGAGTGTGATCCAGTGCATGGCTCTGAAAGTGTTCACATGTCAAAGTGCTTTCTGTCAGCTCCCTCTGTCGGGGAAGACCGCAGGACACAATCATACAAAAAACATAACTTTGTATGTCTATGTGTAACTGTGAAGGCCAGACACAATGATACACAGAGTTTAACGTCAGTGAGCAGAGTAACACTATAGAAAATATCTTCTTTTGGTTCCTAAAGTCTGGGAAGGCGTCTTCATTACTGGTCTCGCAAATTTTCACTTAAAAACACAATATTATCTGTGGAGAGAGACAAATGATACTTGGTAAACTTGAACTCTTAAAGCAAAACATAAAACATGAGCAGTTAAGACATGTATAGTCTGTGGTGAAGTCTGACCTGCGATAATAGTTGTTGCCTGTCGCCTGACGTTGTTTTTATCTGTGTACTCTCCATAGTCAAGCTTTCCTTCCACAAGAATCCGAGACCTGAAAATAAGGTTGATTCTAAGTTAACAGCAGTACGTTTATATATATATATATATATATATATATATATATATATATATATATATATAAAACGGATCCAAAACAAATATGGAACATACCCTTTCTTCACATACTGATACGCCACATCTCTCAGGCCTGGTTTGAATACTGAAATTCTGTGCCATGTTGTTTTCTGGCTGACATCTCCTGCACAAATGAAAAAGAAATAACACATTTCATTGTTTTTAAGATGAATTTGAATAAGGATATTTTTTTTTTAGAAAAAAAAAAAACAAAACAAAAAAAACATATTTGCACCAAGACAATTTTCATTGGGGGGAAAAAATCATAAAAAAATTCAATTTCTGTAAAATTAAATGTAAATTAGAAAATCTAGAATTAACATTATCTCTTCGTTTAACAACTTATTTTTAATCATGTATCATACGTTCAAGGAGAACACAGATACTTTTTTTTTTAAATGTTATTTTTATTTTAATTTATGCAGAAAACAAAATATAAAAAACAAAGTAACCACAAAAATAACATTATTAATTACATAATATTTTTAGCAACTTAAAACAAAAAGATCTATTTTTACACCCTTCACAAGGATAAATCCTAAATTCTGTGTATCAAAAAAGTATATATATATATATATATATATATATATATATATATATATATAAAGCATTACAAATTTAAAATTTAAAAACCATATTAATAAAATCAAATAAATTAAATATAAAATATGAAAAATTATAAATAACACTATTAATAATAATAAAGTCATAAAAGTATATAAAAATATATTTATTAAAAAAAAAAATAGATATATCTATCTATCTATATATATTAAAAAAAAGGTGACAAATAAAATTTAAATGGGCGCTTTTCTATGCAAAAATATGATGGGAGTAGTACAGAGATTGATCTCACCTGTACTTGTTGGTTCTCCCTCCCCTGACTGCCACATCTCGTTTGTTGCCATGGAGAAGATGGTGACGGGGTTTCTGCCCTCCACCTGTCTCATGACGGGGTCCTGCCCCACTCGCCCGAGCAGCTGCACCCGGTTAATAGCTGTGAAGAGACAAGGCAGTGAAGAAGGACATTATCAAACATGTCACACAAAGCCAGTGCACACAATGACTGACGGATACTCACATCTCTCCAAGATCAGACTTGCATCTGTAGTCCTGTGTCGGACGAGCTGTTTAAGAATCTGTCAGGACAGAATAAAAAAAGTCAGCCTATAATAATAATAATAATTCATCAACACTTCCTAATGTTGTTTGGTTACCTGTGCGGAGACATTTCTCAACATCTTCTCAACTCTGAGGATGATGAGGAAGACAGGTCAGTCACACTATTAAAGAAAATGACCTTATCAGAGAAATAGAAGCATAACATAAAAAGAATTACATGAAAGTAAAGTCGAAAAATAGACTATTTGCTTAATTCTTAACCACCTACAAAGACCCTAATGCCATGATGTAAGGAAAAACATGTTAACATCTCAAATAATTTTTTTTTCTCAATAGAGGATGCAATGTTGTTATCTCACGTTCATGTATAGTTCATTAAAGTGTCATATTAAATATTTAAGATTTGTTCTGTAACTACTTACAGCAAATCCAATGATGAAACACGTGTTAATCTCCCGCCGTTCACTTAACGTCACGTTACAAATGAACTAATCACGTTCAGGAGACGCGTGTAACAGTGATTGTGATTTAGAATCTTTATGGTCTTCGCAGTTTATTTAAAAGACAAATGTAAAGATTAACTTCGACTTACAGTACAAGTTCACAAGATCTTGATGCTCAATGACCCCACGCTGTTTCCGGTGCGCTTTGGAAAACATTCCCCAGTAACTTAGCAACAAAAGCGACCGATCTTCCGTTCCCTTTCTGTACTCCTGTCATAATCAGAAAAACACGATTTTGTTCAGTTATACATACAGTACGTGCCTTCAGCTGTGGGAATTATAAAAGAGTTGTTTATATTGCCTGTGTGTGTAGACTCTTTGCTATATGAATGTCATACATATCTATTTATGAATGTAACATTAAAATGAAGTTTTATTGCCCCAGACCCAGATCTTCAATAAAAAAAATATGAAAATCCATGATAAGAATATTAATTATTACATATATGAAATGATTATGATCTAAGTAAAGGGGGATATAAAGACAAACCACTAAATGTTTTGTGTTAATATTATATATATATCAATTTATAGTTTGTTAGATTGGACTTGGCAAGGAAAATAACTCTTTGCATTTTGACAGCAGGATCAAAAAAAAAATTAGGGCTTTCTAAGTCATAGTTACAATATGATTTTTATTTTTGATCACCTTTTGCATCAGAAACTCACTGTGACACACACAAAACATGGTAAATATCACTTAATATTTTCATTGTGTCATTTCCAGTCAAGCTGTAATTGTGTCAATGTGTGTGTGTGTGTGTATATATATATATATATATATATATATATATATATATATATATATATATATATATATATATATATATATATATATGCACACTACAAATGTCAACACTTGCAGTTTATTTATTGCATATACAAAAACACCCATTCAACAATTAGGTTTATAAAAATGTCACAGACACACAAATGTTTTTTTAAAATATTTGTTATTTTTAATTTGAGGCCTTGAGGTACATAGAGTTCCTGAAAATCAGTACTTATAGAGAAAAAGTGCATCCAAACAAAAAACAACCAAAATAAACAAGTGCATCTGTCCCAGTGCCTTAAAGTACAGTAAGTGTAATAAATATGAAGATATTCATATAATAATACTGTGATCGTTCTCATATAAGAGTGACCTGCCAAACCTGAATTTGTTAACTGAAAAGTGCAATTTGATATCAGTCTATTTAATGTATATTCATATCTAATAAATAGTTCAATATATCAATCTGTTCTGTGATGTTTGATATGTAACACATATTACAGTCATAATAATCCTGAGTGTAGACAAAGGCAATATGCCAAACAGAGTAAAATCCCGCAGTCTCTGTTCAACACACAGTAAGACACGATACAAGACTTGAATTCAATCTTAAAGTGCAGCATATTCATTCAAAGGCATATTCCCACGTCTGTCTGCAGAAATAAGAAACTCAGTGCCAGAGGAACAGAAGGGAAAAAAGCCAGAGCTCAAGGTTTCAGGAGAACCAGACTGAGGAGCTGGGAAAGGAGGCGCTGGGCAGGCTGACTGATGGGGTAGTGATGGGGCAGTTTGTCCTCCAGCCCTGACGTCTTCACATAGTACCTATAAAAAACAGAGGATATTATAATAAAAATATGACAGCTCTGCCTTAGCCTTGACTATATTTGAACCTCATGAAGAACCTGAACTCCTCCTTGAATCCCGTCCTGATATATTTGCTCAAACAGGTGCAGTGCTGCAGACAGGCTAACAAAACCTGGCAGCGCTGGTACAGGAGAACCGCCTGAGATGGGCTGAGCGCATCCTGAGCACCTGAGAGAAGCAGGACCACCTGCTGGGCCTGATAGCCCACAAACGGGAGCTGTGAAAGAGCCAAACATTCATTCTGACGTGGAATCTAATCATGTGCATTCATGCAAATAAGCATGAAAATGAAAAGGGTATATACTTACTAAGAATGGATGTGGTTTAAGCAAGCGAAACACCCAGCCGATGGTGAGGAAATGTCCCAGAGCAGGTGTGCGACTGGCCTTTGAACCACAAATGAGACGAGTTAAGCTGATCAGTCTTATACATGCATGTGCATGATACACTACTGGTCAAAAGTTTGGAATAATTATGATTTTTTTCAATATTTTTAAAAGTCTCTTCTGCTCACCAAGGCTGCATTTATTTAATCAAAAATCCATTAAAGGCTCTAATATTGTGAAATATTACAACAGTTTAAAATAACTGTAATGTATTTTAAAATGTAATTTATTCCTGTGATCAAAGCTGAATTTTCTTAGCATCATTACTCCAGTCTTCAGTGTCACATGATCCTTCAGAAGTCATTCTAATATGCTGATTTGCTGCTCAGCTATTATCAGTTAATATTGGTGCTCAATTAATAATAATGGTTCTATTATTATCATTGTTGAAAACAATGCACTTAATGTTTTTTGATGAATAGACGGTTCAAAAGAACATCATTTATTTGAAATAGAATAATTTTGCAATATTATACATGTATTTACTTTCATTTTTGATCAATTTAATGTCTCTTTGTTTAATTTTTATTTAATTATTTATTTATTTGTTTTACATATTATACCGATAACATATTATCCCAAATGTTTTAATGGTACTATATATCACAGTTTCTGTAAAAAAAACTGTTTTTCGACATTGATAATAATTCTTAATTGTTATTAAAAACTAAATCAGCATATTATGATTTCTGAAGTATCATGTGACATCAAAGACTGCACAATGATGCTGAAAATCCAGCTTTGCATCACAGGAATAAATTACATTTTAAAATGTATTTCAATAGAAAACAGTTATTTTATAGAGGATAGAAAATACAGTTTGTTCAGTATTAGGCCTATGCCTTACGCTTTAAAACCATTATGCCTATGGAAAGTCCCCATAAACCACATATATCAACATGTATGTGTGTGTGTGTGTGTGTGTGTGTGGTGATAATACTACTCACCTCCTGACAGAACACAACCACCTCAAACAGCAGCGCTGAAGCCGCATCCAGATAGTCTGCCTGCAGACGCTGCAGCTGCGATGCACAAATACACTTCATTATCATAAATTACATTTAATTAGCACAAATTAATTGATCATAAACAAGATATGAATGGAAAAAAATAACTTATTTCATCTTTTCCTTACACCTGGGAAGCGAGAGTGAGTGTATGATAACAAAACATAAAATTTTTCCATTAAGGAATATATTTCATACCTTATTAACTGAAGATTTGGAGCCGTTAGTAGAGTCTGGCAGCTGGAGATCTGGATCACGCACTAAAGCGAGCAGCATGTTCTCCGTAAGAGCTCCCCTGTGTCAAGCAGCAGGCATTTCTCATTGAAATAAGCTGTAGTGAGTGCAGTGGTTTTATTACTGGAGAGGTAGAATCGCTCACTGTTTGGCCGTCAGCATGCTGAGCCTCGTCTCTTCGATCTCTGTTTCCCTGAACATCAGGCTTAATATCTGAACCACCAACGTGCAAAGCCTGCAGGACACAGAGATATCTTTGTTTTAGTCTTAATGTCCTCAGACTGCACATATAACAGAAAGCCTACAGCAATGATCATGAAAATGTGCTCGGTGATGGGTTTGAGGTAGTAAATGTCAACCTGAGAACATTACGAAGCTGTAGAACTTATAAACACGGACCGTTTAGCTTGTTATGAGACTGAAATGTCTGTTTTTATTGTTGTGATTATTTTATTGTTGTGAATATAACCATTATAACTTTACGGAAAGCTTACAAAAAACATTTCTTACAACGTTCTATAATTTTATTTTCACCCAAAATATAATGTTACTTAAATGTTTATTTGAAGTATTATTTGTAACGTTAGAATGTCCAGTTTTTCTTGTTGTGATTAGAGTGTTATTTAAAGGTGACAAAAGTATTTCTTAAATGTTTTATTAAATTAAATTTTTGTCCAAAATATAACGTTATTTGATCTTTTATTTTCTGAAAAATTTCTGAAAACATTAAAATGTCTGGTTCTCTTGTTGATTATAATGTTATTTAAAGATTACAAAAACATTTCTCACAGCATTCTAACTTTATTTTCACCCAAAATATAGCATTATTTAAACATTTATTTATAATATTCTAAGAATGATAAAAAAGTCGATTAGATTGTTATTTAAAAGTGATTAAGACATTTCTTAAATGTTCAAATAATGTTCTATTTTGGGTCAAATTTAAACTAAGTAGAATGTTTACTTTTAATATTCTAAAAACATTCAAATCTCCAGTTTGTCATGATGAGAACGTTATTTAAACGTTACAAAAATGTTTGAATATTCATTATACGAACATTCCGAAAACGTTGATCTCAGAATGTTTTCTCTCTTTAAAAAAACATCAGTGAAAGCTGTGAGAATGTTTCCTGGGTAACTCATGCATGAGTTATATTTCTGTTTATCTTATTTATTACGAGGCTTACAGAAGTCTGTCGGCTGCATGGACTCCTTCCTGGCCGCTCTGAGAGCTTTCAGCCAGCGTTTTCACCAGGAAAGGATAGAGGTCCGGTGACTGAGGAGCAAATAAAAAGGATTTTGTGAGGGAAATGTTCATTTCTGGATGAGGAGTGCATGTTACACAGCTGCATGTTACCCTCCAGAAGAGTTTTTTGATGGTGAGGTTGCGGTTGGTGGCCGTGTGCAGCTCCTGCAGGAGTAAATACAGACTCTCCAGGCCCACGTCCTCCTGCAGCAGCTCTCCGCTCAACTGACTGAACAAGTGACACGTCCGTTCCCAGCTGGAAACACATCAGCAGACACTTTCATAGCCTGTGCATTTTCCACGGACCACACAGACAAAAAACACAAGCTGTTCAGTCAGAAAGATGCAGTACCTGATTTTGTGATATTTCTGTTTGTGAGGAGAAGAGGAGGACATGCCACATCTCTTCCTGTACACTGGGTCCAGCATCAAAGTTGATCGCTAAAAAAGTAAATAAATACAAAAACATTTTTTTTGATGTTTTAAAGTGGAAATGTACAGCTTGTATGTTTATTAAAACATTATTTAAGTTTACTCGGCCTTACAAAAATGTGCTTTTTGAGCTGTAAAGCATTCAAATAATCCTTTTAGCAGTACTTTAGCACTTGCTTTCAACACAGTGTGTATTTATTTCAATCTTTATACCATTAAAGATATTTTTAGTAGGGCAAAATAAGGTGAGTCAAAAGACTGCAATATACATCTGATTTTATTTCATATTGTATTATGAACAATATTTTATTTATTTTTAAAAATAAGGGAGGCAGTTTTGTTTTTAATTATTAATATTAAATTAATAATAATAATAATGATAAATTAATGATATATCATTAATATTTAAAAAATCTTAGCAAACTCCAAAGAGATTTAAGATTCTTATTATAAGAATCTTATAATTGTACTTTATTTTATATTATGAATAATATTTTATTAGTTTTAAAAAGAAGGGAATCAATTGTTAATGTTTTAAAATATTTAATATTTATTAATATTAATAATAATAATATATTATTCATATGTTAAAAAACTTAAATATATTAAAAAACTAAACAAATATAGTATAATTTTATATGTCCTTATTTGTGACAAAAATGTGTTTTTGTTTATTTTTTTTAAATCTGTAAGTCATTTAAAATCATATTTTTGGCAGAACATTATCACTTTACTTTTTAAACAGTGAAAGTATTTTATTTTAGCCCTTCAGTTTTAACCTTCATACCATTGCAATGCCTTTCACAGATTTCTGTTTAGAATGTATTTACTTACAATATGCAACAAATGCAATTACTTTCTCTGTAAAATGATCAAGGTACAAAATGAATGTTGAGCATTAAACACAAAGTGAGTAGAAACACGTACAATGATGTAGCTGCTCCAGGCGCTCTGCAGGTGAAGGTATATTCGGGATGATGGAGATACCGCATAAAGGTGTAACTCTTCCTCTATCTCCTCCTCCTGCTTCTCTGTTGTTGTTCTCCTCATCAGTGCTGTCGGGACTGAAGCGCTGGGACTCTCTCGCTGGTCACTGGAGCTGGAGGAGTGAGCGGGAGAGCTATCAAACACAGACACAGCCAAAACATCTGGGTTCGGACAGGAAGCTGAACGTCTCTTCGGAATGACGCTGCCTTCCTCTTCCTCCAGACCACCATCACTGTTACAGACAGAGATATATATGCATTTTTAAAGCAAGTCACACATGTCAAGGTCATTAACATCTTAAAGGGATAGTTCACCCAAAAATGACATTTCTCTCTTCATTTACTCACACTCATGTTGTTCCAAACCTTTATGAGTTTCTTTCTTCTTCTTAACACAAAAGAAGATGTTTTGAAGAACGTTAGTGAACAAACAGTTGCTGGTAGCTATTGACTTCCACTGTATGGAAAAAAAAATGCCATGGAAGTCAATAGGGACCAGAAACTGTTTGTTCACTAACATTCTTCAAAATATCTTCTTGTTTGCTCAGCAGAAGAAAGAAACTCATAAAGGTTTGGGGAGTAATTGATGACAGAATTAAAACCACAGCAAAGAAAAAAAAAAGTATTATATATTATTTCATATTATGAATAACATTTTTGATTAAAAAGTAGGGAAACTGTTTTGTTTTTAAATATTAATATTATAGTAAGAGTATTATCAATAATAATCATTAACATTAAATGAATTATATTATTAATATTTATGACATGGCATGGTTCTTATAGTTAACTGAAATCATAAAAACATTTGCTACTGGAAATAAAATAAACATTAATAGAAATAAAATTAAATATTTTAAAAACTTATTTTATTTCAGTTTGCCAAGGAAGCATTCCTCATGTTTATTTAGTTTAATTTTATGTTCTAAAATAATACTAAAACTGAAAGAAAAAATTCTAAAAAGTTATATAGACATGATAAAACCATAAAAAAACACAACAAAATTACTAAAACTTTCACTAAAATGAAAATGGAAAGCATAAAAAACTAATTCAAAATATTTATAAAAACTATAATACACAAACTATAATATATTGCATTAAAATAATAAAATAAATAATAAAAAATGTTAAGTTTAATTTGAGGTTAATATGTTAAGATTAAGATGGCCTCACATGTTAAAGACAAGTCCTCAAACTCTCAAGGTTTAAAAGTACAGTAGAAATTATTTTTCCTAGTCACAGTCTTCACAGAAATACTTCAGGGGTTAACTTTCTAACAAACTGATCTAAGACAGATCTGTTTATAATGAAAAAAGCGTCTCTTCAAAGAGCTCCTCTGAACTGTATAATTAAATAGCGCCTTTGATAAAGCATAAAAGCAACTTGTTGCAACCATAGACTGCATAAAGGTTGCAACACTGAAATCTAGTTGCATTTCCGCTGAGAGGCGCTGCTGAGCGACATGTTCAGTACAGAACATCACAGTTTGGATGTCGTTCACGTGCCATCATCAACCTCCCATTTCAATCTTCTCTAATAGGATGCAGGATTAAGAGAAAATCTTTCCATACGTCTCAACCTTCTCACAATTTCTCCAGTTGAAATGCCCACAAACTTTTTTTTAGGTGCTCTGACCTACTTTAAATAATGTTTAAAGCGCTTCCCATGTGGTTTACTCCTCAGTGGCATGTGCTCACAAATATGTGCTAAACGTGAACTAATGGTCTCCCTCGGGTCGGCTTCGACTCACTGCTCCTCTATAAACATTACAGTGCTGCTGAGAGAATCTCACGTTCACACTGCTCTCAGAACAGTCTCAGAGACGTCTCCAGCACAAACACATGTCGTTAAGAACGTCAAGCTGCCGTGTTTTGCTGAGACAAACAGGGTCTTTTAATTGGACATTTATTGCTCGTGGTTACCGTCTCATCTCGTGCCCTGGCAACAGTGTGAATGACGCCAATCCTCGTCCTCTGATCAGCGCAGAGAAGTCATGACTGTCAACACTGAAAAACGCATGACAGCACATCGTTACAGCAGCTGATGTCAGTTTTGGTTTTCAGCATTCACGTTCTCCAGCTTTCGTTATGAATATCAGTGTTGTTATCCTTAACTAAAACTATAACTAATACAATCAAATTTAATTATAAGATAACAACAAACTATATATATATATATATATATATATATATATATATATATATATATATATATATATATATATATATATATATATATATAGAAATTACAAAATGCATGAAACCACATACATAACACTGCATGTGGTTTCCAATTTACAAGATCCTTCTTTCTTTTATCTGCATTCATTAAAGATGCATATGTAACGCGACCTCTCTCCGCTCCTCATTTCCTCTTCAGACGCTCACGTTGCAGCATTAAAGTTACTGAATATAGGATCTTAATAAAAACAAATGCAAACTAAATTAAAAAGCATAAATAAAAAACATATTTTACATTTTATATCATTTTAATTTCGTACCACTCTAAACTACAGTGCAATAAAATATCAAAAGTTGACTTTTTGATCCATTCGATGAATGCTTTCTTTTGCATGTCACTGGATAAAACTCCAAGACACATTATTATGATGCCAATGCATGTTAAACAATTCAGCTTGATGACCTTTGATCCCTTAAATCAATATACTATGCATCACTCACCATCATTATTGATATCTCATAACACAGACAAGAGCTTAATCAATTTAGTTTCTAAGCAACGAAGCACAACACACACTCGTCCCGTGAGATACAGAGCTGTGGGATTCAGAATATCTCTGCATTTATTATCGCACTGCTTTGTTTAATAGCTTGAGTTGCTAAGCAAACGAGTCTTCAAAACGGAGTCTGTTCGTTCGGAGCATTGTGGAGTCAGAGGCAGTAAAAAGCTGCGAGGTGGAGATAAAGCACTTTGAATGGCTCCCAGCGGTTGTGTTGGGTGAACGTGAGGCCATTAACACTGAGAGGGCTTTACCTCATTGATGTGGGAGAGATTCTCCAGCTCGAGGACTCAGCCGACAGGAGGACGGGACTCATGCCTGCAGGATCATAAAACACAATTATTTCATTTTCAAGTTCAGGTTTATTTGAGATGACAAACTGAAGTCTTCATGAAATTATCTACATTGACATTTATGCATTTGCTGGATGCTTTTATTCTGCATTCAAGGTACACACAGCATTATCACACTCATTTTTTTTCAGTCCATAACTGGAATTTATATAGATATATCTGTAATTGACTGGCTATAGTAATAGAGCAAATTTGTCAATGAATGAATCCTCTCCATTCACAGATGAACTCAGATGATGCAGAAACGCTGAGTGCCCTTGTGCGTCCTGGTTCAGCTGTTTATCCGGCACTGGTTAAGCAGCTTTCCTGCACTGTGTTCACTAAATCTCAGTACAGAAGTGTCTCTTAACAGTTAAGATGAACACAAACCTCACAGCTGACACATACATGCATGTCAGTGCTGAAAGAGCTCATGGATTAACACACATACCTGCTGCGGAGATTACAGCTTTACATCACACTGTCCAGGAAAAAATGCACTCAATTCTGGCGCTCTAATACTAATCAACAGTTATGCTTGTGAACAGTTCATTCCTGATTAATAATTAATTCTCGATTGAATTAAATAGCTCTTTTACCCTCCAGCGAATGACGGGCACTCGAGTTGCGTCCTTGCGCTGGAAATGATGGCTTATTCTGACCGGATCCTTTGGGTCTTGAGCTCATTTTCCCAGGATTCTTTGTGGTGTGAACAACACGGATATGCAGTGAGCGTTCACGATCCTGTCCGCTGAGGAAATCAGGCAAATCATTGATCTGTGAGGAAAGACAGAGATTTGTATGCTTACAGTCTAACATTGACCTAAATACATCAGTGTAAGCCGCTTGATGTGGGAATGAATGACTGTTTAATAACGTCTAATCATCAATAACCAATTAGAATCATTAATAGTTGTATATAGAATATGCATGTTGTATTTCTGAGGAAAGTGCATTTGCACCTATGTTTATAACAGATAAACGGCTTTTCTCGGTAATTCTGCTACTGTGACATTAACATGTTTCATCCAATCTTTCAGCACTGAAGCGTTCCATGACTCATGCTTTGATCTGTACGAACATGAGCTTACCAAACGCACCTTCTTTAAGCAGTTTAACTTGACAGGATAAGTAAACGTCCTCACTATAATTAGCATTGTCTTAGCAGACAGTCGTGCTTTATTTGACATTTAGAACACATTGACTTGATCAGTAAATAAATAATACATGATTATTAGTTGATTTAAATAATAATTCATATAATTTAAGAAATAAATAATATGCAATTCTACATAATTATTCAAGCAATTCAGTGAGGTGATGAGAAAATTAATAAAGATACAAAAATAAGTGTAAGTCTCTTGCCATGTAAAATGCATCTGAATTTTTGGATAATTCATTTCTATGATTTTTCATGACTTTGCAATCATTTGTGATGACTGAACAAGGAGATTGTTTACATAAAAAAAAGGTTTTGAAAATGAGCATACTGTAACTGCATAAATATACATTTTTAATTTAATTTAATATATATATATATATATATTATATATATATATATATATATATATATATATATATATATATATGTAATTTCCATGAGCTTATGAATCCTGTTCAGAAGAGAACGGCCAAGTTCAATTATGACAATTAATTCTGCAATAAAGAATTTATGCACATTCAAAGAAGTCAGCAAAATATCACAAATTCATTTTTTATAAACATTTTTTTAAATATATTGTTTCTGTTGATGTTCATATTGCACTGCTTTGTACTGTTATTTTACTATATTATACTATATTGTGAGTACTATATTGTTCTCGTGGTGTTTCAGTATTAGTAAATGCATTCCCAGCTAACAGGGAACGTTCTCGCAACTTTGGTTAAGTTTCTGGAAAGGTTCTCTCAACGTTAATACGACATTTGTTCAGTTTCCTGGTCTCAAAATGTTAGGACAAAAACCATAATTTATACATCTTTTATACATCATTATACATCATTCACGGAACGTTTCATTCAAGAACGTTTTTTAAACTTTCAAAAAGCTGAACATTCAGAAATAACCTTTTCATAACTTAACGGGGACGATTTCAAAAGGTTCTTGTTAGTTGGGTTTATCAGGTGTACTCCTGTTGTAATCAGTTGTGCATGTGATAATAAAGCAGGCTACTCTATATCAGCATATGAGAGGTTTATATATTGTAGCTCTCTCACCAGCTCGATGCTCTTGATGTGTCTGAAGCTGAGCGCCTCACGCAGCGCGCGCGGGTGATACTCGCTCAGATACACGCGCTCATCGCTCAGGATCACATGCATGAAAACCTTCTTCACCGAGCCCGACACCACCACACACGGCTCGTAGACCCGGATCCGCTCGTACACATCCCGACTGGTGTTCCTCTTGAGGAAAGAGTCCAGTTTGCTGTTGTTCTGACGGAGCTGCCCGTCCGCGCTGGTTCTGGCCATGGGAATGTCACCTTCAACACCACACGCACACTACCTCCCATATTCCGCGCGTGCTGTCATATTAATCACCATGCAGAAGTTATTTCTACATTCACTGATTCCTTGCTGCGTGGCTCGCCTGCAAGGTGTATTCTCGCTCTCTGTGCGTATTTAACTCATGTCAGTGGGAGCGGAGCGGCGCTCTCGTTGCGCATGCGCTGCCGCCCTTATAAATAGTGCAGCATGGCTTGGCTCTTGTTATGAGAGGTATACATGCAATATGCAACAATAACAAAAGATAGTCTACAAACGAGAAACAAATTAGTTATAGCCAACATGTAATAGCGTGAAAGTCGTATGGAGTAATTCCACAACAATTCCATTTATGTTCTCCATATTACATTTTCTCATGTGAGTGGAGTGACCTTCGACTTTCATTAAAAAGAGCATTCTGCTAAACGTCTTCTTTTGTGTTTCAGGGAGGAAAGCATACTGGTTTGGAAAGATATGCGGGTGAGTAAATCAGAAAAGAATATACATTTTTGGGTGATCTGTTCCTTTTATAGTCCTACTATATATTGTATAATAATGTAGAATTTTTTTTTAATTGAAAGATTGCAGTTTAATGCAAGAAATGTGTGTTTACTGTTTTATGACTGAAATGCATGCTGAAATGATCGCGGAACAATCGCACCATCCTGTGGACTTAAAGAGCAACTGCTTCTATTTCTTATTGAAGAAGTGCTAGTTAATCTGGGGGCAGTTAACTAAACTGTTAGACATTATGCCTCTCATCATTTTGGCATTCTCATGCATGATTTAAAGTGTGAAAATGCCACTGCCGTCATATGGAGTCTATAGCCTAACAACAGTCATTTTAAACGGAACAATTTTATTACATAAATATATATAATGTACTGTAAATAATATATATATTTTTTAAAATGTCATTGATTCACTCATAAATTTACAGCTGCCAATCCATCATCTTGTTTTTTTTTCATCCTGTTTTCCCTCACAGTGTTGTTTCCTACATATGCTGCAATAGACAGATAAAACACTGTGAACATGCCAAAGCTCAACTGATTAGGTCAGCTCATTAAAAAGTTCAAACTCAAGAAGGTCAATTTTACTGGACCCAGATACAAGACACATGCACAATTACTGTAATCTTTTTATTTGTTATAAACAAAATCAAGTTTGAAGTATCATAGATTTATGAGATCCCAATGTCCGTCTGTAATCTGAACATCAGTGTAATTCTCCTACAATTCTAATACAAAAAAACATAGAAATATTAAACCGATGCTCTAATGTGACTTGAAATGGTTGCATTTTTTTCATTTAATGAGTGCAGGTAGTCAGAACCTTCACCACAAAAATAAAAAGTACTAACTGACAATAATAAAACCTGGAGTGGATCACAGTACCAGTGGAGTCCTCACCGCTCCTAATTTAACTTTTCTCTCCAAGAAACTACACAATGGGTCTCCTTAGAGTCATTCAGAAATGTCCTTACATATGCAACATACTAAATGTAACTACATTTGGTCCCACACATGGTCCAACATCTAGATCTAGCGGTGTGTTGTGATCTAGGTGGCTCTAGCTTGAGTCCATCATTTCTCTTGGTTTTCCGAACCCCAGGAGCCGTTTGCACGTAGGGGCCGTAATCCATCGCCATGGCGACAGTTGTAAAAGTTCTGAATAAAAGTGTGTTTCTATGGCCACAGACGCTGTGGATTGGCGCTGGGGTACGGCGGCAGAGCGGAGTGTTCACCGGGGCTTTCTGCGGGTGGAGGGGTGGAGAGGTGGAGGTAGATGGGCGCGCTGGGTGCAGTTGGCACTGTGGGTGTGGGAACCCTCTGCAGGACCACATGTGGGTACATATGACTTTCGGTACGGTAAAGACCAGGAATAGGAGCTTTCAGGAGGTTTTCCTGACTCCTGCAAAACAAACATACCATTTTTTTTTTAAATAAATGTATGTTTTTATTGAGCAAGGGTACATTAAATTGATCAAAAGCAACATTGAAGACATTAGTAATATTACAAAACATTTCTATTTCAAATAAATGCTATTCTTTGGAACTTTCAGCAAAGAATCCTGAAAAAAAAAGCATAACAGTTTCCACAAAAATATTAAGCTGCACTACTGTTTACTATGAAAGATTGTTTCCACAATGGGATAAAAAAGGTAATTGTAGCATTTTATCTCACAATTCAGGCTTTTTTCTTGCTATTCTGAGTTTATACAGTATCTCGCAACTCTGACTGATTATCACTTTTAAAAAAGAGATATAAAAAACTGAAAGGTATAAGTACAGAGATATAAACTCAGAATTGGGAAATATAAATAAATAGTTGTAAGATATAACTGCAAAACAAATAAATACAAATCAAACTGTGAGAAAAACACAAAAGCAATAAAACTCAGAATTGTGAGATACAAATGCACAATTGCGAGATATAAATGAAGAATTGCACGATATAAATTTATATATGTGACCCTGGAACACAAAAGCAGTCTTAAGTCTCTGGGGTATATTTGTAGTAATAGCCAAAAAAACATTGTATGGGTCAAAATGATCCATTTTTCTTTTATGCCAAAAATCATTAGGATAATAAGTAAAGATCATGTTCCATGAAGATATTTTGTACATTTCCTACCATAAATATATCAAAACTTAATTTTTGATTAGTAATATGCATTGCTAAGAATTCATTTGGCCAACTTTAAAGGCCATTTAGATTTTTTTGCACCCTCAGATTCCAGATTTTCAAATAGTTGTATCTCAGCCAAATATTGTCCGATCCTAATAAACCATACATCAATGGAAAGCTTATTTATTCAAAAAAATTGACAATTAAGACTGGTTTTGTTGTCCAGGGTCACATATAGTATTTATATATGAGGATATAAAGAAAATCCAGAATTGTGTGATAAAACAATTACCTTTTTCATTCAGAAAAAAACAATAAAAAACTCAGAATTCAGAGAAAGTCAGTCAGAATTGTGACATTAAAAATACATTTTAAAAGAAAATAAAACAGAAAACTTTATTTCCTTTTAAATAGTGCCAGAATTTTTATTTTTGCATGATTTAATAGATTAATTTCACATGTAAACACAATCAAGCAAATTTAACACTGCACAGTTTCTCACCTCAGATACCCATGGTTATCATAACCAGCCAGTCCCCCCATATAGACCGGGCTCTCAGGGGTCAGATGGGGGTCAAGGTGCTGGGAAAGACTGTAAATTTTTGGTGGAGGAAAAGCTTCCCAGTCTCCTTCATCTCTCTCCAGCCAGCACTCACTCCTCCAGGATGATTTGTGCTTGTCTCTCGTCCTGTAAACAGAGAACAGAAGTCATTAGCATCCTCTTTGCCTATTTTAAATTTCCTTGTCTCTTCCTCCCCAGATGTGCATACCTGCCCCGTCTGTCTGTCCGTTCTGCCCTCGCTTTGCTCATGCGCTCCTGCAGGCAGCAGATGATGAAGGACACAGACATGGCGAGGATGATGATGCTGCTTACTACCGATGCCAGTACGGCCACTCTCAACCCGCGGTCCTCTGGTTTGGGAATGGCTACCATATTTACACAATAGTCCACATTGAAAATCTGGGATTTAATTAGTAGGAGTGCATTTCTTAGGTGTTTTTATCTCTTAAAACAGAAATGATGGCAGTGAACACAGACCCTCACAGTCAGGTGGGTAGTTGCTCCACTGAGCGGTGTCGCTACGTAGGACACAGGTGATCTTCTCGCTGCCCACCAGCTGGTACCCCTCGAGGCACCAGAACACCAACTCTGTGCCCACGAACATCCCAGCGCCCTTCTCTACATAGAAGGAACCTCGCCGAGGGGGAAACAGCGTCGTGCAGCTCAGGCCTGCAAATACAAAGAACAGATGGTTAGAAACCACTTTTAAGTGTGCCACTTTTAAATATATACTGAAATCTAACAGATAATAGAGTAGAATAGAATAGAACAGAATGGAATAGAATTGAATAGAACTGAATAGAATACAATACAACTTGTTAATACCACTTTTGCCATGATTGGACTAAATCAAACAGAACAGAACAGACCAAAACAGAACAGAATAGAATAGAATAGAATAGAATAGAATAGAATAGAATAGAATGCAACTTGTTACTATCACATATTCATGACTGAACTAAATCAGACACATAACAGAATGGAGTAGAATAGAAGGTAACTTCTTACTATCACTTATTCATAGAATGAAACTTGTTGCTATCATACTTGGACTAAATCAAACACAGAATAGAATAGAATAGAATAGAATAGAATAGAACTTGTTGCTATCACTTTTTCACAATTGGACTAAATAAAACACAGAATAGAATAGAATAGAATAGAATAGAATAGAATAGAATAGAATGCAGCTTGTTACTGTTACTTTTTCATGATTGGACTAAATAGAATAGAATGGAATAAAACAATAGAATAGCATAGAGTAGAATGCAATTTGTTACTATTACTTTTTATAGAATAAAATTTGTTGCTATCACTTTTTCATAATTGTACTAAATCAAACAAAACAGAACAGAACAGAATAGAATAGAATTTGTTGCTATCACTTTTTCATAATTGGACTAAATCAAATACAGAATAGAACAGAACAGAATAGAATAGAATAGAATGCAGCTTGTTGCTATCACTTTTTCACGATTGGACTAAATCAAATAGAACAGAATACTTGTAATTTTTTTGGACTTGTAATTTTTGCTAGGCAAATGATAAATGCAGAAATGAAAAAGACACCTAATAAAACCACTTAGTGTAATAAATAAATGAAAATAATAAATAAGTATAAATAATAAAAGTCAATAATCACAATATCAGTCCTTATGATTTCCATAAAAATGACAGCTTTAAGTCTGTCTGTGAGTGTACTGTATGTGTGCAAGAAAGTTTTCCTGGGACTTATTTTACAGTACTTAGTCATCCTCAAGGGCTAAGATGAAAGCATATTTCCCTCTCTCTTTCCATCAGTATCCACATGGTGTGTTCTCCTGCGCTCTATCCCATAATCCACCTCTCCTCCAGTCTCTCTACATTCCCACCGAGGATTCAGCATCTTCTGTGTTCTCCTACCGAGTTTTCATCATTGCACTGTCCATCTCTACTGTCAATATACAGTCAAACGGAGCTCATATTGACTGTGCTGGAGTCAGTGTGATTAAGCTGGCAGGGTCACTGGATGGTGTTTATTGTTCACACCAGTTCCAGTCCTGTGCTGGTCTCATTAAGCCCGGCTTAACTGGCATGGCAATGCTGCTAGCATTAAGCAATCTGACTCCATGGCAAAATAAATAAATTAACTCAACTGTCAGTTTCTTTTTCTCCCTCCATCCCATCTCACATACTCCCCAAGGGTCACACCAGAGAGCTTCTCTTAGAATAGAACGTGATTAAATAAAGAATAGGGCTGTGCATTAAAAATTGATTACCCACAATTCCCTGTAGCTTAGGAGGCCAGGATGATGCAGCCTGACCACACGCTCCTGAAGCTACACTGCCATAAAACCACAGACATTCTCCAGCGGGACAGTTTGAGTGGATCAGTTTGTCCATGCATGATCATGTAACTTCAGCAAGGAACACTGTGGTGCATATTTAACGTGTTATTGTAACTCGTCTGCTGACCTCACCAGCTATTCCTGTGTACTCTGGCTTTCTCTCTTTAACACTGTCAGTTAAGTAATCCCTTTAAAGAATTGACGTGGAAGCCTCTGTATTTGTGTTACAGGTAAATGAGTGACTTACAGTGAATGGAACAACTTTACAGGATGTATTTTTATAAAAGGAAGTGCATTATGCCAGTGTTATTTTAGTATCATTAAGATGCAATTGCATCATTAAAATGCATTAGATTTTATTTTTAGATTTACTGTTTCCATTTTAATTGTATTAGTTTAAGGTTTTAGTGATTTTGTGTGCTTTAAAATATTTTTATAAAGTTTTTATTATATTGTTTTACTTCAGTTTTAGTTTTAATTATTTAAGTATAACAACTTAAATTAACTATAATACCCCCCCCCCTTACTGCATTGTGCTTGGATGTTTTTGGAATGAGTTTTTTTTTAATGTTCTTAATATAACAGTGATTATTAAATTCCCATTACTGTAATGTGGTAAAAATGCAATTATTATTATTGTTATTATTATATTAATTTAAAATCAAGATAAATTAAAGGCATAAGAATTACTATGGTTTATAAAAAAAATTACAGTACATGCAATATACATTATATATTATTAGTAATAATGATTTATTTATTTTTTCACATGAGAATGAGATTTTTGCATATTTTTTTTTTACATATATTCTGTAATGCAATAATTTTACTATAATGCATTACAAAAATAAAGTACTATTCTAAATTTAATGGTAGTACAAGAAAAAACAACATGCAACAATTTTTTTTACAGTAATTAACTTTTCTTTTTTTTTTTTTTTTGCATTGACAATAATAATTTTGGGGCTAAATGTGATAAGTTATCATAGAAAAAATGCCACAATGCAAAAATCTTAATGTCTTCAACCTTTTTCTTCAAACCAAATATATCTCCTTTTCTTTAAGCAGAATATAATTTCTTATTCCTTTCTTTTGATTTTAGGATGAAATCTGACCCGTGCATGTTCTTATCCAGCACAAATCCACTTCAAACTCCTTCAGGTTTGCCGTGCACTGAAAGCTGAAAGCAGGGCAAATTCTCTCATGGCCACAGTGCCGATAAAACCCCCTCCATTTCAGTTTCATAGCTGGCAACCCTGTAACGGAACTGACAAACTGCCAACTATCCCACTGCCCGCCATTACCACGTGGCAAAAAGCATCCTTTGTTTCACCTGTGCAATAAACCTAAAGGTAACTGACACCTGTGGAAGGTGTCTTTTCCTTCACAGATTCATTATACTGCAAACAAACTCACGTAATAGCTTGATAATGTCAGAGATCCACAAATCTGTCATGCATATTGACTTTATCTCAGGAAACATCAATAAACTATTTGCAAAGTACGCTCAAAGTATGCATGGCTTGCATATTTTATATGTTCTCCAATCATAATAAAATCTAAGTTATATGCAGTTCAGGCTGATCTGATTCGTACTGGTGATTTTATCTGAGCCATTATGAAAGCTCTGTTTGTATGTAAACCCTTAAGAAGATTTTCCATTTTAAAGCCAACACGTGAATTTCCCAATAAGTGCACGTGATTTAATATATTTGTATGTTTGCGGACTGTAAATGCTGCAGGTTGAGTGTGCTCTTTATGAAAAAGTTTTGCAAAACATGCTGTTTGGAGTTTAGAAACATGCACTACAACACATGAGCACTACAACTTTTTGAGTCCATTTGATAATTTTTGCATAGCACTATATGATGATATGCAGTTATTATATCATTGTGACAGAATATTGTTGTTATACACACCTGTGTAATTGTTTGTAGGGGCCTCAGAGCTGTTCAGAGGTGGAGTGGTCCGATGAAATATGGGACTGACCGAAGACCCTTCATGTGGTGTAAAAGTCCGAGCCGAGCTCCACGTCACAGACCACAGCAGGAAGCCCCAGGTGAGGCGGCTGCCCTTCAAAGCCATCGAAGTCTGGGGTTAAAAATGAGATGGAAAGTGTGAATGTCAGTCGCTCATGTCCTTGGCGACTCCAGAGACTTTTCTGTGCTTCAGCAGCCAAACATAGGCTGTTCGCTCAGGGACAGAGAGACAGAGAGAGAGAGAGAGAGAGAGAGAGAGAGAGAGGGAGGGAGTTACGCTGACTCTCATGCAGCGCTGCTGTGTGTTTCTCCTCCGTAAGCCGCTTGTCACTGCTGCAGCTCCACTGCTGATTATGAGCCGCTTGCGTAATGCAACACACGGCAGAGCTGCAGTCGTTTATGCAGTCACACATCCTCATGAACATATGCACTGATCTCTCTCTCCCTCTCTCTCTCTCTCTCTCTCTCCCACGTGATTCCAAGACTTTGGCTTTAAAGTGGTGGCATATTTACTAGTTAGTTTTAGTCCTAAATAATTGTGGTGAATTGAATCCTCCAAACTAAAATTCCAGTTGCATCATGTTTTTCTAATACATAAATATTTTCCACATTTTTATAAAAAGAATAATAAAGTAAACTATAAACTATGAAATAACAAAAAAGGAGGCATGGAGTGCTTTTAAACACCAATAAAATATATAAATATATTATTATATATAAAATATATATATATATATATATATCAATAATATATATATATATATATATAATATATATATATATAAAATTCAGTTAAAAAGTTTGGGGTCAGGGTGATTTTTAAACTATTTTAATATGTCTCTTCTGCTCACCAAGACTGCATTTATTTGATAAAAAATACAGTAAAAACAGTAATATTGTAAAATATTATTACAATTTCAAATAACAGTTTTCTATTTGAATATATTTTAAAATGTAATTTATTCCTGTGATGCACAGCTGAATTTTCAGCATCATTACTTCAGTCTTCAGTGTCACATGATCCAGCAGAAATTATTCTAATATGCTGATTTGCTGCTCAAGAAACATTTCTTCATTTCTTCAATGTTGAAAACAGTTGTGCTGCTTTATTTTTGTGGAATATATACAATATTGCATTTATACACACATATATAATAAATACATACATTTTACTTTTATTACACATTTGTAGTATAATTATATATTTAATGCACATCATATTCCAAATATTTTTAATTCTCAAATCAGTGCCAATAAAGATTTTTTGTGTGACAACGTACCCCATAATGTGCCAGCATGACCCCAAAAAGTGTGACAACCAGCTCCCTTCACTCCTAGTAATGAGTCATCGTATTATCTAGTGATGTCTGGTTTAATTTTGATTGCGTTCTCATACTTTTTAACTTTCATATATGCTTTAATCTCTCCAGATTATAATCTCTCACTCACTCACTCACAGCAGCTAATAATATCCTGTTGAGGGCTGACAGTGACGTCTCTGTGCAGTGATGTTGGTGACAGCCGTGACTCTGCTGAGAGGGAAACAATCAGACTCTCATTTCATTTGAACAAACAGTCCTAATATCCCACACTCTTGAGTTTTCTCTCTCAACGTTAAACTTCTTCAGCATGAATAACGGATTGTTCCGTTGATTAATCAAACACCACGGCCCGTCTTTTAAGTCTCTGTAATGCTTTGAGATCCTCGCCCACATCATGCCATATAAACCTGATCTTAATGGCTCCTCTCACCCCATCAAACCCTTTTAACGCTGTCCAAGAGGAGGACAGCTCTTAATCTTCAGCATTGTGTCATGAAGAACAAGGTCTTTTCACAGCCTCATGCAGGAGCAGCGGCTCTCCTGACTGAAGATTTAAGCGTTACTGACATTCATCCCCTGCTAAAACCCTAAACAGCTTTACAGGTAACTTAGGCAACATTGATAAGGTTATGCAACCTTGTATTTGCCATTTACTGTCTGTATGGAGAGCAGACCATTGATTTAAGTGTAGACATATGCCGAACATGTAATGTGATTACACTCGAGAATAAAAGTCAATCAAACAAAAGCACACAAACAGCTCTGTCCCCCACTGTGACCAAACAAAGCTTTGGTTTAGTACAGCATTTGTTCAGATTAAGTTTTCTCGCTCAGAAAGAAATTACAAAGTCTTAGAGCACATGATGAAACAGAAAAGCGGCAAATAGAGATTTGTATTCCTTGTTGGCTGCATTACTTTGCAGATATTTTATAACAGCACTTCACAGTACAATCTTTAAAACTAATTATACTAGAAAAATGCCAATTCAGTTACAGCAATTGCTCTGTTTTCCACTAGGTGACGTATTGCGCACGTCAGTTTAAAACGTATTGGACTGATTGAAGATTCAGACTGATATTGTAATTCAGTTTAATTTAATTTAATTTTAATTGGTGCTTTATAAATAATGATACAGACTAAAAACTAGCAGAAGTCACTGGAAGATATTTGTCTGATTATTAAGTATAATATAAAAAAGGTAAGAAAATTGTATAAATTATTATAGTATTTATATTTATAATGAATGATTGTAAATGAATAATAAATGTTCTCTATATATATATAAATTATTTAAATATTATAATACAATTGTTATAATAAAAATTCAATAACATTAAAATTTTATAATACAATTTATAATTTATACATGTATACTAATTAAGTAATAAAATATAAATCATTATATTAATTATAATTAAATCATATTTTCATATGGTGTAATTAATGTTAGAGTGAGAGAGATAATTATATATACACACACACACACACACACACACACACACACACACACATTTTAGTTGTATTATAATTTATAAATAATAAATTATAAATTGTATACTAATTAAATATTTTAAGCAAATAATATAATTTTATTAGAATTTATTAAAATTAGACAGACTTTACTGGATTTATATATATATATAATTAGTATAACTATATAAATCAAAATTTGATCATACAATTTTAAATTATATAAATATTATTTTACATATTATAAATAAATAATATAGTTTTGTTAGAATTACAGTTGGACACACCTTACTGAATTTACATTTAACATTGTCTTTAAAACCTTTTGATGATAAGGGATTTTCATAAATGCTTGAAATTTGCCTATGGATTGATTGATTGATTTTAATGAAAAGCAGCACACGTGAACTGTTTAAAAAACATGTCAGGATGCATATCATGAAGATTTGTGTAACAGTACTGTTATGCTAAAATGTGAAAAACAGTCACATGAGTGGTATTGACTGTCTGCTAACATGAAGTGTGCGCTACATTCTGCGTAATCATGACATATGGGTTTAATGCGAGTTTTTGTGCGCTTGTTAATGCAGGTGCTTCTGCTCTTTATTTTCTGACAGTCTCAACAGCATGGTCTCTGGTCCCTGTTGAGTTTATTCTGAGAAACCGACGCTGCTGCATGTAAACGGTTCAATTTGGCTCATGAGCATCGCAACCCCGCGACCCCACATCCATTCATAAACTCCACTCATTCACCTCTGATTGGTCCCGCTTTGAACTGGGAGGAGATATGGTTAGATTAAAGTAAAATTACCTTTACGCAGTACTCATAGATTTCATCTTCGTCCTTGGAGACGCTTTTACAACGCGCATGGAAATTAAGTTAATTAAGAGGACAGCTCATGCATGCTTATTCGCGATTGGTGCAATTTTATAGTGTAAAAAATAAGAAAGCATGGCGAATGAGAGATAGACACATTTACAGGTGGACACACAAAAGAGCCATCGGTGTCCTTATCATCAGAACATCCTGAAGGGGTATAAGAGGGTCTGCAAGCACTCCTGGATGGACTAGAAGGACAGGCACATTCAAACAGGAACCAAAGAGAAAAGTTCCGCTCTCAATCCATGCAAACTTTTCTGAGGAGACGCGAAGCGCGTGCAACGCACGAAAAGGGAAACGGCAATTTGCGCGATATCAAGTAGTACGTCACATCTGCATCTACAATTTATAAAATAAATACATTTAAAAAAAGGCTTAAAGGGGAGTATAGAAAACGTCTTGAAGAAAACCTTAAAGAACCCTGGACTTCTAAAAGCTGAACTGAGCAAAGCGTTCTCCCATGAGGCTGGAAGGTTCCAGAATGGACTTAATCAAAAAAATATGGACGGCTCGGAAACTCATTCTCGTGGTCATGATTCCTTTATCCCTGCTGCCTCTGCCTCTCATCCACCCGTGCAGTGTAAGTAGATCCTCAGCCACTTACACAATCACACGCGCTCGTGAGCTGCGCGCACTGTGCTCGGTCTCTGCGCGCTTTTACGCGCTGCTTACTTTTGGGTATGTGCGTTTAAAATGCATTTTATTTAAACATTATCACCTTTTGAGTGGGTTTTAAGTATATTTTGATTTTTTTATTCCGCAAGGATTCTTTATATACAGTTTCAGTGACATGGAAAATGTGGGTAGACGCAAATAAAATGCTGTTTTAGAAGCAGATAGCCAGTTTAAATTATATAATGTCTCAAACATGATAATTATGATTATTAATTGCCTGCGGTCTCCTGGGTCCTCGGGGTTACTCGAGGAGCCGCCGCGACCTCTCACCTGATTGGTTGTGTTCCAGGTGCGCTGTCAGAGCATGTCGCGCGCCTGTGCCGTGATGGTTCAAGTGTGCCGTTCTGACGGGAACTGTTTGTTTGAAACACCGGCAGGTTTTACAGATGTTGTTTGTTTGTGTAGCAATTGGAATCTTAGATTCAGTCCAACATCAGCAAAGCCTGCAGAGAGGCATTGCGTTTATTTGACCAGACGCCATCTTGAATCCAAAAATTGTTTGCAAATCGTTTTAGTGAATTAAATTTTTCATACATGTGTATTTCATTATTTCGGAAAATGAGATTATGAGCATTAACCGCTTACAGATTATTTTTTTTTTACTGCTTTAATAGGCCTATTTCAGGCATGTTCTACATTTCAGTTAAATTCAGTCTGCTAATTATATATCGTTTCTTTTCATTTTTTTGTGAAATCTACTTGCAATTTCTGAGTGAAAATTGTTTCAAAGTAAATCGTACACCATTGTTTTCAGTGTATGATGAAAAATCACATTAGGAAGAAGTCAGGTGTGCAAAAAATACACTTATACATTAAGCACATTTAGCATATTTTTTTTTCTTCTGCAGTGTCCTGTGGTGTAACATATTATAATTTATGTAGGCTAAAACAAATTTTTTTTTTTTTTTTTTTTTTTGTAGTAGTAGTAGTAGTAGTAGTAGGTGCAAATTTATGATGTCATATTAATTATTTTATGGCAAAAAAAACTTTTTTTCACACTGGGGCCATTTACAATGAATTAGTGAAGACATAAATGTTATTAAAATGAATGAATGAAATAGTGACAGGATCTAAGAAATATACTTGTTTTATACATAACTATATAAATAACCTAACCTAAAATCAATCTTAATGTTGAAGTACCAAATTCTTCACTAAAAAAAAGAAAGAAATTGCTAGTAAATTTTGCAAATAATTACAAAGAAATAGCAAGTAACACATTTAAAAAAAAAAAAAAAAAATAATAATAATAAATATGATATTATGCATGTGGGTTTTTATCCAAAATACGTTATAATGTAACCAGACACGTGATTCAAATTGATCTAAACAGCTGTAAAGTTAATACAGTCAAATGGGGAAACAGTGCCTATAGATCAGGAAATGTCATTATCTTCTGCCATGACAGCTTTTTTTACAATTCCAAAACATGTTTAAGATTAGATCACTTACACAGGTTTTCCTCTCTCTCTCTCTCTCTCTCTCTCTCTCTCTCACACACATTCTCTGAAAACACTTTTCACCAAGAGTCAGAAATAAAGGGTTTAGTTCACAATAGTTCACTAATCTCATCTCACCCACCGACTGAAAGCGATTATTCACACAAAGCATTCATGTAATGAGTCCCACAGGGAGGCTCGTGTTAATGTTGTAACAGAACCGTGTCATTTTAAGTATGTTTCCAAATAAAGTTGCTTGATGCGTAATCCTTTGATTACCCTTTTCATGATTAATGAGAGGAAATCATCATTCTCTTTTATCATCAATGCCCCGTCAGACCATCTAACAGAAATCAGCTGGATCTGAATGGACTGATTTCTTGAGCAATGATGAGATTAGAGCAGAACAAGAACAATGTGTCAATGGAGATTGACGTCCTTCAGCACAGTTGGGCGGTCATGAGAAAGCAGAAAGGTGCTGGGCAGACTTTATGAACACAGGAGCACGCTGAGGGATAATCAGCTTTGGCAGGAGCGCCGAGGGACAAAAGAAAAGCCATAAAATGCCAAAAACAGAAGTTTGCTGGTTCAAGTCCCATAGGGAACAAGCCATGAATCATTGTACCCTTTACATGCATTACCCTACATGCACTAACAAATGTTTTGCAATTTTCACTTAAAATTGCTAGTAAATTTCACAAATACCATAATTACTAAGAAAAGGCAAGTAACACGTTGAATTAAACATGAAAGTTTGAAGTAGAAAATCTAAAATAATATTTTCTTGTAAAACATACTCCTATGATCTTTGTTTTATTCAAAAAATATTTTTTACAGTATTATTTTTTGTTAATTTTAATGAAAAGACAGCTGGTCATTGTTAGTTCATGTTAGGTCTATTAAGATAAAACCTTTGATTTTAATAATTAGTTTTAATTAGTAAATGTTGGAATTAGTGTAAACTAATATTTCTAAATGCGTTTTTTATGGTTTGTTAATGTTTACTAATATTGTTACAAATGTTACAATGCAATACAGTGATTTATTATTATATGTTTATTGGAGTACATTTTACAAGAAAATACAGTATTAGCCTTTCTGCTTCAAAATTGCACATTTACAGTTTTGTTTTTTTGTATTTTTTGTGTGTGTGTGAAATTTTTTAGCAATTTCCGAATGAAAATTTTACAGTGTTTGATGAAATAATACTAAAAAAGCAAATCAGATATGCAGAAAATTAAAATGAGTACTTATTTTATGTAATATGTGCTGAAAATTCTTTAATAATTGAAAAATAAAAATATCCGCTGGAAGATTTCTTTCAATAAACACAAACTGGCCATACATCAGTGCCTTTCTCCTCCTCATTAGCCTGATGTATTTATAATGTGTGGAATGTGTGTATTAACTTTGCTTTGCTCAGCCTGTTATAAAATCTGATTAATTATGAAATATGAGTCACCTGACAAATGTTTGTTCTGTCAGCCTAAGCTCCGCATGCAGACTTTAAAGTGATTCACATGTGCTCAAATCATATTTGTATTTCACTAATTATTTTTTGCTTGCTGGAGTGTTGTGTGTCCAGGTCCAAATATTTGGCAGGGCAAACCGGATTTGGATTTTTCTGCTGATTTGCGGACTGACGCACATGGTTTCCTGCTGTTTTGCTCATAATTAAAGTCATAATTTTGTTGAAGAACTGATTTACTCCAGCATTTTAGATGCGGCTGGTACATGCAAATCTTCTCTCAAATATGTAAATGTAATCTGCTCTCATTCATCTTATATGATTTAAATGGATTTTAGTACTTATCAACTGCAAAATAGATTGAATTTAAAATGGCTTTGTTAACTATTTCTGGGCTGTATAGTACAGAACAGTACAAATGGTATAAAAAGCATGCATAAACATCAAATAAAAATCAAAGCAGTGTTTTAGATGATAAAACACAAAGTTCATAATGATGAATTGATCCGTGTTCTGCCTCTGTCTCTGTAGGAATCATCATGTGCGTATGTCCTGATCGTGACAGCAGTATATTGGGTATCTGAAGCTGTGCCGCTGGGAGCCGCTGCTCTCGTCCCGGCCTTCCTGTACCCAATGTTTGGGGTCCTCAAATCCAGTGAGGTAAGAAAACGTCTCTGTGCTTGTTTCATTGAATGCAACAGAATGTTTTGTGCAACAAGACTTGGAAAACTGTAGGTAAAATGTTCAAGTCAAGTCAAGTCAAGTCAAGTCAATTCAAGTCAAGTCAAGTCTGCTTTATTTTCAATTCTTCCACATGTACAGTACATACATACAGAGAATCGAAATTGCGTTACTCTCAGAACCCCGGTGCATACAGATAACACTAACAGTAGAGCCTAAAAATCTAGATCAAATATACAATATAAGATAAAACTATACAATAAGGGAAATGTAAAAACGACATGATAGAAAAAAATAAAAAATAAAAAATAAGGTTAAAATAAAAGCAGCGCAAGGCATATGGCAGATTAGAGTGCAAACCAGTGAACAAACAGTGCAGATAAAAAGATCTTTAGTGCATAAAAAATAGCTTATTCAGTCTGATTAAAGTGACAAAGGGCTCAGAGCAGTTATTAATTTAAACTGACTGATGAGGTGGTAGAATGACGTCAGTTCCATGAGTGCAATGAGGTAGTGAGCAGACCAATGCTGCACAAAGTGACTGGTGCATGTCATCGTATGTTAGAGGGAGGGGGGGAGAAGGACCTGGAGATGTGGGATCTGGGGGGGAGGGTTCATAGTTCAGTGGTGCGTACTGAACTATGAACATACATAAATCAAGAGCTGGTTTATATAATATAATATATGACCAGTTTTCTGACCTGGTTATATTCAGGGCTTTTGAGCCTCTCTGTCAGGATATGAGGCTTCTATAGGTGATGTTTTAAGAGTGAAACTTGTCATTGTGCTTTTTTTTCATCATGCATGTGAGTTTTACAGCTCAGAGGTGCTGATTGTTCATTTGCACCAGCCTGTTATCGCGGCCACAGTAAACTGCCAAGATATTATGTAAAAGAAAATGCTGCATCATGTGACTAAATCCCATTGACCAACTTGACAAAGCAACCTGTTATCTTAAGTACTGTAATCATGTTTGGCAAATTTTTCCCCTTTTTATGCACTTTTTTGATCTTTTTTGCTGACTCCATGGATTTTTGTTTGGACATATATATGAAATACCTTTTACACGTGATTTAATACTTTCAATGAATGTTTCTTGAGCAGCAAATCAGCATATTAGAATGATTTCTGAAGGATCATGTGACACTGAAAACTGGAGTAATGATGCTGAAAATTCAGCTTTTCATTACAGGAATAAATTACATTTTAAAATATACTCAAATAGAAAACTGTTATTTTCAATTATAATAATATGTCACAATATTTACTATTTTTGCTGTATTTTTTGATCAAATGAATGGAGCCTTGGGCAGCATAATAGACTTTAAAAACATTAAAAAATCTTACCAACCCTGAATAAAAAAGCTTAATTTATGCCATTGTTTTTGGCAGGGTTGAAATGGTGTTGCAGTTCTTGAGATCAGTGATAGTAAAGGCTTTAACTGCATGTGGTGGGCAGAGGTCAGAAAATAAGTCAGAGGGGATTGCAATACCACTAAACACAGTAAAGCAAACCACGCTATATCATCCGCACCCACTTCGTACTATTTTTACAGCGTACGGAATTGTACCCCCACATCGTAAACAACCCTAGTGAGTGACGCGGTAGGCTTCTGGCGGGGTTTCGCGTGTAGGTAATTCAAGCTCGTACAATACGTACGATTTGGCAAAAATCGTATGAATTTGTATGTTGGTGCGAATCGTACAATTAGTCCACCTCGTAAAATATTGTACGAATTAGATCGGTTGGTCCGCCCCCCCCCCCCCCCTTGGTCAAGCTCGACCAATACCTTTATAAATGTTTGCATCCTCTTACAACATTCTAATAGTTTCTAATTTCCATATTATCTCAATGTTATTTAATACAATACAAAATAAACATTACAAAACTGTTTCTTACAACATTCTAATACCTTTTTTTTACACAAAATATTCACAACAACATTTTAATAAATATACAAAAAACTAAAAACAACCAACTCTTCACAATAAGAATGTTATTTAAAGGTTACAAAAAATGTTTCTTACAACATTTTAATGTTTATTTTTACGCAAAATAAATGTTATTTGAATGTTTCTTTAATATTCTAAAACCGTTAAAATGTCCAGTTTTTTTGTCATGATTAGAACATTGTTTAAAGGTTACAGAAATGTTTTTACAACAGTCTACTAACTTTATTTTTGCTCAAAATATAACATTATTTAATTTTTTTAAAGGAATGTTAAAAAGTCCAGATTTGATCAGAACGTTATTTAAAGGTTACAAATATGTTTCTTAGAATGTTTATAAAGTATAAATAACATCATAAGAACGATCCAAGAATATTGATCTCAGAACGTTTTCTCTCAATGTTATGAGAACGTATATCAAATATTATTGAAGTTATAAGAACATTCCATAAACATTACTTCAGGGACATTTTGTCCTAACTTTTCAGAAACGTTCAGAAAATATGCTAAGATGCGTGTGTGTGTTTGCAGGTGGCCTCTGAGTATTTTAAGGACACCACGCTGCTGCTGATGGGGGTGATCTGTCTGGCTGCCTCCATTGAGAAGTGGAACCTTCATAAACGCATCGCTCTGCGGATGGTCATGATCGCCGGGGCCAAACCTGGCATGTATGTATTCAGCAGGTTTAACATGAATGTACAGTTATAGATGGACTCTGTGACCTGCATGTGTTCTGTTTATGTTGTAGGCTGGTTTTGGGGTTCATGTGCTGTACGGTTTTTCTCTCTATGTGGCTGAGCAACACGTCCACCACGGCTATGGTGATGCCCATCGCTGAAGCCGTGCTGCAGCAGCCAGAGCGGCAGTCCTACAACGACTACATCCATGTCCCTCAAAAAAAAAAGGATGAGGATAAACAGGACGAGGAGAGCGGTGAGTCAGAGCGGCAGTCTGAGAAGGTCTGCATGCATGTATGTATGCATGTTTATTATCAGCTGTATTTTAGATCTAATTCTTCTGTCCTTTCACAGACAAAGAGGAAAACCAAGAATTAAGCAAGAATCACCTTGAGCTGCTGGACCGCAAACACAAGTGAGCCGATGTGTCTGGATACAGTCAGCTGTATTAAACTACATCTGTTAAACAAGCTTATTCGCTGAAGTTTTCTTTGTTTCGCAGTGAAAAACATGAAGTCTGTATGCTGAATGAGGTAAGACAAAATTGTTTACTCACACTGTAAAATTATGGCTGTTAAAAATTAGAAAGTAAACAAGAAATAAAGGGGGTTTATGCTTAAAACAATTAAAAATTAACTAAAATAAAATAAATCTTATAATTATAATTTAAATGCATTTATAATGTTTATTATAGTGTACTAAAACTAAAGCCATAAAAAACATTTCTTTACTTGAAATAAAAATAAATGGTACCCAAAATAAAATAAAATACAAATAACTTAGTTGCCAAAGCAACATTTCTAATTTTCATTTATTTTCTAAAATAATTCAAAATAAAACTAAAATAAAAATAGATAAACGTTATATACTGACATATTAAAAGAAAAACGAATAAACATGACACACTATTGATTACTAAAACTTAAATTAAAATTCACACAAAATATACAAATACAATCTAAGTAAAAATATTAACAAAAACTATGATAGTATCTCGGTAATACTAAATAACACTGCCTTGAAATGATTTATTTAAATGATTTATGCAATTATCAGTAATCATGCTATTTTTTGTCATTATAAGTTATATGAATGTACACATAACACACAGAGAACATGTTTACTCTCATTAAATATAATATATTTATATTTTTCAAAAAAGAGTAAATTGCATGAATCAGTTGATTAATATGATCTATGTCAACTTTTAAATTTCAGTGTTGATGTCACTCAAAAAATATATAATTTTTCAAGATTATTTATCTAAATAAGATTTTTTAGATTTATTGTCTGAAAACAAGTCAAACCATTCTTGATTGATTAAATACATCTTATTTTAGGAACATTTAAAAAGATATTGCTTAAGAATGCCATTTGTTTAAATGTGTTTTTCATACTCTAGGAGTTGAATGGTCTGACATTGAAGCCTGGTTTCGGTCCAGAATTTTCTAAAGAATCAAATGGATACCTGCCAGAGGTGAGACCTTCAGCTGGCTGACAATAACTCAAAAAATTCTCTAAAATCATTTATCCCAATTGTTCCCAAACAGGCTCCAATTAGCATCCCTGCTCCACCAAAGAAACCCAAAATCGCTGCGGATTCTCGCTGTACCCCCACCAAGAGAGACCACAGGATCTGTAAGTGGGCCTGTCTCTGAGCATCACGTACGCGGCCACCATCGGCGGCCTCATCACCATCACCGGCACGTCCACCAACCTCATCTTCGCCGAGCAATTCAACAAGTATGTTATCACTCTGATAAAAGGCGCATTCAGGAAGAGGCTGAGATTTGTTTAAGCACCGGATTCAATCCGCTCAATCTCAGTTCCTGACACTAAGCGGAGAAAAATAACCCTTTCCTTTGTGCAGCATTTCTTGGGCAAAGGTGACTCTATAATGTGAGATGGTTTTGCTGATGTAAAGATGTGGCTTGTAGGGGTCAGTGGGGTTTGTATTGACACTCTTTTCATTCTATCAGCAGGCAAACCACCGCATTGTCAGTAACTATCACAGCTGTTATAATCTGTGCTCACTGGAAGTGCTGTTATCACTGACATTTTTCCAGAAATAATCAATATTAAGCACTAACTGGCTTAAAATGGGTCAGCTAGAAAGCTTGCGCCACATCAACCGGCTCTCTGTATCTTCTCGAGGCTTTTCTTGAATGCTGTGTAAACAGAACCTTGTCCTTTTCTTCCACACTGGAATGAAGTAAATGAGACATTTGACCCCTGAACGCAGGGCGCTTGAGCTTTCATGTGACAAAACATGTTTTAATTATATAAAGATCAAGTGATGAAGTTTTTAATGAATAATGTGTGTCATATATAAGTGAAGTACTGTATAGAAGGAACAATTGATAAACTTGTTCAATTAAAAACCTGTTTGAATTCAGCAGTATTCACAACCCATTTTACTTTCATAATGTGACATATTTCAGATTGAAACATATTTTCTCACTAAATATAAACTCGAAAAAAAATAATAGAATGGGACTTTGTTTTATTAATTGGGAATGATTGTGAAAAATGGTCTTTATATGACAGGTTAAAAATACGCAAGTTCATTTTTTGTGAAACATTTTTTATTTATTTATTTTATTACATATTTTAATAAACATATATAATTATTAAAATATTTTTTATAGTTTAATATATGGATATATTTAATAAAATGTTATTTTTTCATTTATTATTATTATTTTTTAATTTAATATGTATTTATTTTATATTTAATACAAATATTAATATTATTAAGATTTTTAAATATAAATATAATATAATAATGCACTGACATCTTTAACAATGATTTTAATTATATAAACACTATAAAAAAAAAATTAAAATTGAAATTTCATGAATCTGATTTATTGAAATATCCAAGTTGCCTAAAGTTAACATTTTAAGGCAGCACACACACTTATTTAGTTAAAGTTGGTTTTGTCAAGTTGTTATGTGTTTTGCCACACTAAACTTTGCTATAAAATGTCTGTTTCAGTCGTTATCCAGAAGCAAAAGTCATTAATTTCGGCACGTGGTTCATCTTCAGTCTGCCGATCGCTCTGATCATGCTGATGCTCACCTGGATCTGGCTGCACTGTCTCTTTCTGGGATGCAAGTAAGAATAAAGAGCGACGTTATAAATTTGAAATGAAATTGTGAAAGGATCTTGCTGAACTCGAGCTGTTATCTCCTCACAGTTTCAGAGAGACTTGTTCTCTCAGCAAGAAGCGCAAAACCAGGCGAGAACTCCTCTCTGAGAAGCGCATTCATGAGGAGTACCAGAAGCTCGGCCCCATCAGGTACAAGAGTCTGAATCTCTGGCTGTCGTTCAGAAACTGAGTGATGTTGTGGAAGGTTTTGGGTTTTCAATAAGACTTTATTTTAATGTTGGGACTAATATGATTTTTCTCGTGGTTCACAGTTATCCTGAAGTCGTGACGGGCATCTTCTTTATTCTGATGACTGTACTTTGGTTCACCAGGGAACCGGGATTCGTCCCCGGCTGGACGTCGCTGTTTGAGAAGTATGACCCTCTTGCCAATAAATATTTAAAAAATAAAATAAAACATAATAAGATAAAATAATAAAAATGTAATTTTTTTTTATTTTATATGATTCCAAGATTTTGTGAATAAAAGTGTCAACTAAGAGTTAAAATATTAAGTAACAAGCAGCATTTTCCTTAAAATCACAGCTAAAAGTCACAGTGGAAAATACTCACACTTAATATAACAAACATATAATAAAAAAAAAAAAAATATAAATAAAAACATAAGAATATTGTATTAAATCATAATTTTACATCACTATTTTATTCCTTTATGGAAAATACAATTTCTTATTTTTTTATTCTATTTTTAAATAAAATATTTTATTCTATTTACTTTTATTTCATATATTTTATTTTATTTTAAATATTTATTTCAGTTTTATTCATATTTATTTTATACACTTATTTTTATTAATTTTATTTAATTTTTATTTATTAATATTTATTATTTTTTATTATTGATTCATCAGCAAGGTTGCATTAGATGAAAGTGTCAGCTTAGTTAATATATATATATATATATACATATATATATATATATATATATATATACATACATACATACATACATACATACTATATATATATATATATATATATATAATATATATATATATATATATATATATAAATAAATTATTTTTGTTTTGTTTTGTAAGAATCCAAGTTGGATGTCACTGGTTGAGAAGTTAATGAACCTCTTGTGTTAACTCAGTCAAAAATAATGATTATTTTATTTTATTTTAGTACATGAACATGAACCTCTTGTGTTTAACCCTTACCCAGTCAATAAAACTGATTTCCATTTCTAAATCCTCTAATGTATGCACACGTGATAAGAAAGATTGACTAAATCTCATGTATCCCGCAGGAAGGGCTACAGGACTGATGCCACGGTGTCGGTGCTGCTCGGCTTCCTTCTCTTCCTCATCCCGGCTCGAAAGCCCTGGCCATCTGCATTCTCCAGCGAGAACAAAGGTCAGATCGCACGCTGCCCGCAGCAGGGCCGCTCCGCGCTACAGTACAACCCCAATCATTCGCTCAGCAGGGTCTAGTGTACAAGCAGTTCACTGAGGTCGAGGACATGAGAGGAAAGGTGAATCAGGTTTCTCTCTGTTATCCGTGCAGGTGATGATGATGACGATGAGGAGGAAGAGGATCCTCTGGCTCCAATGATCACGTGGAAAGACTTCCAGAGACTGATGCCGTGGGAGATTGTTATTCTGGTGGGAGGAGGATACGCACTGGCTGCCGGATGCAAGGTGAGCATTATTATTAGGCCTATTATTGGAATCATTATGGTTTTTAAAACTCTTAATTCTCATTGGCCTACTGTAATGTAAAACAAATTCATTCCCATTATTGTAATGCAGTAAAGAATACATATATATATATTTTTAAATATATTTTAAAGTATACATAATGGTAGTATTTGTTTTACTGAATCTGATTTTAATTAAAAAAATCTGTGTCCAGACAAGTATTGAGAAATCAGGTGAAAACATGGTTACTTATCATAAAAATATTGTCAAAATGGATTTTTAATGGTCTTCCTTTTATTTAATTTAATTTATTTTAATTTTATTTTTTATGTGTAATATTAATATGTGTAATATGACCCAAATATATATTTACAAGATTCACTAACAAAATTACACTGGATAAAAATGTGAGCCAAAAGTTATATATATTTAAGTTTTATATATATATATATATATATATATATATATATATATATAATATATATATATATATATATATATATATATATATATATCTATATATATATATATATAGCTATATATATATATATATATATTAATTTACCAATAAAGTTGCATTGGATAAGGGTGTCAGCTAAGTTAAAATTTATTTTAATATAATTAATTTTTGTATTATTTTATTAATTTAATTCAATTAATGTTTTAGAATTATTTTATTATATTTAATTTGATTTATTTTATTATGTACGATTCCAAGTTGCTGTGAATAAAATCTCAGCTAAAAGTCAAAAAATCAAAAGTAACAAGTAGTATTTCCTTTAAAATCACATCTAAAAATCACAGTGGAAAATACTTAAATAAATAAATAGATGTTTAAATTATGATTTTTTTTTAATTCTTTAATTCTGAAATTTAAATCATAATTTTAAATCAATATTTTATTATTATTTTATTCCTTTATGAAAATGTACTTATTTTATTTTATTTCAGTGTAACATGACTCAAAGATTTCTTTGCAAGATCTATTTGACAGCTAAAAGTCAAAATAATTTTTTAATGTAATTTTTATTTTATTTATTTTATTGTAATATTACAATGTAATATGACCCAGACATTGGGACGTAATATTTTTTTATTTTTTTTATGTAAGATTCCAAGTTTCTTTGGATAAAAGTATCAGCTAAGAGTGAAAATATTAAGTAACAAGTAGCATTTCCCCTAAAAATCAGTGGAAAATACTGAGTCTCATTTAAAAAACAGCAATTTAATGAAGAATTTAATCTAAAGAATATTGCTTTAATTATGATTTTACATCACTATTTTATTAAAGAACTGTTATATAACATCAGATTCTTTTCTAGAACAAACATGCCCTATACGTTAACTTCTATATGAACCGTGTGACGTCTCTGGTCCAGGTGTCCGGTCTCTCCATGTGGATCGGTCGGCAGCTGGAGCCCATGAGTGGTCTTCCTCCGTGGGCCGTGACGCTGCTGGCGTGTCTCCTGGTGTCCGCCGTCACCGAGTTCGCCAGCAACCCAGCCACGCTCACAGTGTTCCTGCCCATCCTCTCGGCCCTGGTCAGCTAACACACACACACACCTGAGACACACAAACAGATCAAAGTGTTATTATTTCACAGCAGTGTTCTGACCGTGTGTCTCCTGTTCCTCACAGTCAGAGACGCTGCACATCAACCCTCTGCACACACTCATCCCTGCCACCATGTGTGTGTCCTTCGGCGTCATGCTGCCTGTTGGAAACCCGCCGAATGCCATTGTGTTCAGTTACGGACACGTGCAGATCAGCGACATGGTATGAAACAACATTAGCCTGTTATATCACCCTGTCCCGTCTCACAGCTGTGCCAGGAACGCCGTGTCGAAAGGCCAAACCATTAATCATTTGGTTTTCATAAGCCAACTAAGGGTGAAACAGGTGCCTGGTCCATTACCAAAAGTACATGATTTTAAACAGCATGTAAGAGAAATAACGTGTTTAAGTGTAAATGAAATGAATTGTGCTAAATTAAGTTACATTTGAATATATTTTAGGATGTAAATACGCCTTCAGAAATGTAACAGGGCCGATGGTAAAAAGGATTGCAGTTTAAAACATAATTTTAATATGGCAAAATTACAAGATGCTCATTTGAAAGATTTATTTGATCATCAGTTGCTTATTATACAAAATCATTTTCACAAAGATGACATTTTAAGATGGTCCCCTGCTGATAAATATAGTAAAACTTGATAAAAATTAATTAGGAACTTATGAACCTGGGACGGTACCTTGTCTTGAAAAAACTGACTACCTGTGAGTTTCTTGCCCAATTTTTATTATTATTATAATTTTTTTTATTGAGTTCATTACTTTGAAATATTTTTAATATTATATAATATTAAATTATATTATATTAATATTTATATTGTGGAAAAACATGCATATTCATGATAAAAGAAATAGAAAATATATAAATAGATATAGAATAGAATAAAAAACAAATAGCTGGATTTTTGTTGATGTGTTGGAGCAATGTCTATTTTAACACATATTGAATGTCTGTATCATCTATTTATTACACATTTTTTGTTCCACATAGAGTATGTATATGAGAACTGTTTTTTACACTGATAGTGATGATTTGTTTTTTGCCCAAGTGTGATAATAAGCCTGTCACCCTGGTGTAGCTATTTACTGGCCAGCGTTATATTTTCTGCTTGTGTCTTGCAGGTGAAGGCTGGTTTTGGAGTGAATCTGATCGGGGTTTTTGTGGTGATGTTGGCCATCATGACGTGGGGCGAGCCGCTCTTCCATCTGAGCGAGTTTCCCACCTGGGCGCTGATGCGTAACGTCACGGGCAGCTTTTAGCCGGCCTTTGATTGAGGACACTGGATATACACTGAAGGAGGCACATATATGCAATTACAGCCTTATTTTTGTACATCGTTGGAGTAAGAGGACATCCGTCTGAGGATGCAGAACTGCTCACTGTGACTGAATGAACGGTGCGATCGCTGGAATCCATTCTTACACTTATATATCAAAGCATTAGATGTAGATTAACAACCTTCCAAGTTTACGCGCCTACAAAACACAATCAGCGATGTTTGTGTGAAAATACCGATGTAACATATCCGTATGCTTTATTTCCCGACGTCTAACAAATGTCGTGATACATTTGCATTATTTACTTGAGAGGTTTGAGGGACATTCTGCATCAGATGAAGTCTCTGCTGAAATCAGGCTTAGTATCTAACATGCTCTTACCAAAATGTTACATAGTTTTTGTGGTCTGGTTACGGAAGATTGTTTCAAACGTTACACACTATATATATATATATATATATATATATATATATATATATATATATAATATATATATATATATATATATATATATATATATCTTAAACTGAATAAACATCTGTACATACAGGAAACTAACATTTTGTTATTGTCGGCAGCAAATCATTTTAATATCAATTTCTTTCACCTGACATCTCTGAAAACATAATAAAACACTATTTTTGGTTCATTTATTTATTTTGCATTTCAAACATCCCGCTGAAGCTCTATACAGCACAGATTCATTCAGATAAATTATAAGCCGAGACACAAACACAACGTTGCACATAACTTCTCACTGTCAGAGTCCAGTGTTTTCATTTCCTCCCATGGCTATCATTTTGATGCTCACCGACCATTCAAACACAACGATCATTTAATTTAGATCCATATACAAAAACAACACAATATTTCTCTCAACAACGATCAGATCATGTAGATTCAGAGAGAAATTCAACAGAATATTTCTCTGGTGAAAAAGTGTGCAGAACTGTACTGAAGGTGCACTTAGTGTAGCCCTTCAAATCTTCAAAATGTAGATTTTTAAAAACTGTTCTTGTAGATAATATATTACTAAAATAAAAGGCTACTTAAGTGTATTTAAAGAGAGACACTTTCATGAAAAGTGATCAGTTGTTTATACAAAATCAGTGCAACACAGATAACATTGTAAGATGGTTGATAAATATATAGGCAAGTAGGTATAACTTAATAAATAAAAATAAGACTACACATAATTGATTTTATTTAATTGTCTTTAGAGTAAAGCACTTTAAAAGGGGGAAATATTATGAAGACAATTTCAGTAAAACATTTTAACTATGCACATTTAATAAAAAAACTGTTTTCTTTATGCTATAAATATAATAAAATTGATTATGAATTTTGAAGAACTTATAATAAACTAAACTTGTATTATATTAGATCATAAATCTCATTATGCATGACAGCTGTTGCAAACGCATTTAAATTGCCTGCAGGTGTCAGAGATTCATGTGTAAATCTAACCCATCTCAAAAGATGCAGGACATGCTGAACGAGCTTCAGTCAGGACTATAGACTGACACACGGGGCAGGACACATGGCTTCAAACTCTCGCTGGTGCTTCTCACAGACAATTTTCTTCTATACACATCCACATCTAGACACCTCCAGACCCAGTATCCTTCGCCCCATCATCCCTCGCGCTCATCTCTCTCAGGCTTCTGCAGGTTTGTCAACAACTGTTAACACTCGCATTGCGCCATATAAATCACGCATCCACATGTCATTAACATTAATAAACAGCACGTGTTTAATTATCAGTATACTGATAGACAGTAACATATCTCTACATGCGAGCTAACTGTGGCTGACAGTCCAACTCTGTAATGAAAGTATAATATTCTTAGCGCTTACCAAAGACGGTTCATCACTTCATATGCTTTCTGTAATAATTATTAAAATAATACGTTTTAACTAGTCATATTCTGAAGTGCAAAGAGTTCCAACTAAACTCTGATGACGCAAACAGTAGTTCGTTCAGTGACCGCTAGATGGTGAACTTGAACCACTTTAATTTCAGATATAAGTTCATTGTTATTTATGTGTGTGTGTGTGTGTGTGTGTGTGTGTGTGTATGTGCGCGTGTGTGTAAATTAGACTGAAATAAAGTTTTTTTTTTTATATATATATTTTATTTTTATTTATTTTCTCAATAATCTCAATTTAAATATCTTTTTTCAAAATAACTCAATCTAATTTAGTTTAATTTGTTCTAAAATAGAATATAAATAAACAAAAAAAAGTGTGTGTGTGTGTATATGTATATATGTGCGTGTGTGTATGTATGTAAAATAAAATAAAAAAAATATTCAAAATATTGATTACAAACTACAGTCTCTGTAATAAGTATCTCAATAATACTAAAACCACATTATATATTTATATTATTTTATTTATTTGTTTTGTTTATGCTTTATTACATTTCCTTTTTTATTTTAACATTAACATTTAATTAAATGTTTGTTGGTTTGTTTGTATTTTATTTTATCCATATGACACTTTGACAATTTGTTAAATTTGTTTGTAAATTTGTTCTTCTTATCAGACTGAGCTGATGTTTTTTTAACATTTGCTCACTGATGTCTGTAATGTTGGCCCTCATTACTGGCACCAGAGTTGCTCGAGTGTCAGAGAGATATTTGCCCCTGAATGAATAACCTTCTTTTGAGGATTTTCGGATTTTATGCCTTCGATTTGATGCCGTCCTTCATCAGGAGTCAATACTAAGAAAGAAAGTTGTTTTTGCTGCTCTATTCATAAGTTCCTCCTCGTGCTCCTGATCGCAGTGACTCCTCGCAGCTATTAACAAACAGGAATGAATTGTGTGGGGATGCTGGTGAAAGTGAGCTCTTTAGGGACAGAGAGCAGCCATTGTTCAGCACTGAATATTAAAGAGAAAGATGAGCACAAACATTTGAGCTCTCAGATAAACCCTCAACCGTTTCAAAGATTGTTTTCTTCCTCCATAATAACCAATCACCAACAGACCTTCAGATCCCAGAGGATTCCAGTGAAAAAGATGAAACTGGTTTGATTTGAGCTGCAGTCAGATTAAACAATCAGACTGTAAGAGAGGGAATGTGATGCGTTTAGGAGTATCTTTTCCAACCTGAGCTGTCTGAGTGACTTTTGTGTTCCACTTTTGTAATCATTCACAACCCACAACAGCCTAGCAACCACCAAAGTACCCTGGTAACCACTCAGTAATGCTTTAGCAACCACCAATACACTCTAGTTAAAAAATAACAACCAGAAAGCACTCAGTAACCACCAAGTGAGGACTTCACAACCACCAGTGCACCCTAGTAACTGCATAGTAACCACAAAGCACCCCAATAACTACATAGCAAAGCTCTAGTAACCACCAAAGCATCCCGGTAACCACCTAGTAATGCCTTAGCAACCACTAATACACTCTAGTAACCACACTGCAACCACATAGCACTCCACCCTGATATTTACCTAGTGAGACTTTCACAACCACCAGTGCATCCTGATAACGACCTAGTAATGATTTAGCAACCACTAATACACTCTACCACATAACCACATATCACCCTGGTAACCACCTAGTGATACTTTCACATGCTCCAGTGTACCCTAGTAACTGCATAGCAACTACAAAGCACCACTAAGACATGCTGGTAGCCTAATAATGGGCAGAGTACAAGTAGAGTTGTAGATCCTCCCAACCTGAGCCGCCTGAGTGACTGTTGTGTTCCACTTGTGTTAACTTTGAAGCGATGATTCTTTCATCTGGCTCTGTTTTTTTTTTTTATGGTCTGTGGTGTGTAATTATGGGTCAGCGTGGGGCTGTTTGGCTTGTTTTCTGTCTGTTTTCTCTCTCAGTTGCTAAGGAACTGAGATGTGGCATAAGTTGCAGTCACACATCTGAGTTTGAGCACCTATTAGCGATCAAAGTGAATTTAGTAATGCGCTGTGTTTTAATAGTTTAATAAGTGCACCCTGGGGACCAGCACAGCAAATCATCAAATTAGTATCCCATAAAGAGCCATGTCAGGAGCCCGTAGGAGCATGATAAATGACTTTGAACCACTGCAGCTCGTGAGGATCACACTTACTGTTTCACGTGTCAAAACATTCATTAATAACACATCAGTCCTTTGCACCGCTGGCATGTCAGTTAGCAAAAAGTACATCAAAGCTATGAATATAAGCGCATCTGTGTTTATGATAAAAATATATAACTTGATATAATATAACTTAATGACAATATAACAAATGACAATAAATGTAACCAAATTTAATGCTGGAAATATAAAAATAAATGTTAATTCAAAATATTATTAAAGATTATAATAATATATAAATAATTAAAAATAAGAATAATAAATAAACTTTTACAATGTAATATAAAATATTTATATTGTGTAATAAACAATAAAACTAAATGCAAATTCAAAAAAAATATTTAATAAAAATATATATATATATATATAATATATCTATATATATATATATATATATATATATATATATTCACTAAAATTACTGTTCTCTGGATTCAGGAGGGTTATTCAACCAATGGTAGAGCTGCTTTTTGTGTGTGTTTTGCTTTTTTCGTGTGATTAGAAGTCACATTCTGCCATGTGTGCATGTGTGGTTTGTTTTTATTTTTCATCTCTCTGAGGTGGACAGAGACAGTGGTGTGTGTTGTTGCATTGCGCTTCAGAAGAAAAGCTCTTCCTTTGGGCCTCTCTCTCTCTTTTAGACTGTCACATTTCAGAGATTTATTTCAATGCCATAGTGTGCTGTGTGAGGGATGGAGTTTGTTTCATGAATGGGGTTTATCAAACCCTAGGGATGCTCATCAGCACACTGTTCCTGCAGAATAAATCTTCACGCGACTCAGCGGTGTGTACAGAGTGCAGAAATGCTGCTATTTGACCAGTGTTTTTTTTATGGGTTTTTATTTATTTTATTTTTTTTGGAAAAAAATGTGTATATTTCAAACAGTCTTTTAGTGTTTTAGTTCTGAGAATTTTTGGGTTTAGTGATTGGAACAAACTCCTAACATCAAGTAATAAGCTTTGGTACTGCAATTTTTTCCCCCCTGCATTGTTTGTGCTAAAAATGCACAAATAATGCAGCTTATTAAAGAGAAAGATACTATTCTTTTCTAAGCAATCAGAGCTAGCAACATCATAGCAACCACCAAAACAACCTAGTAACCACCCAGCAATGACTGAGCCCGTTATCCACCTAATAATGTTTTGGCAACCACCAGTATACCATAGTAACCACAAAGCACCCTAGTAGCCACCAATAATAATTTAACAACCACTAATACACCCACAAAGCACCTTAAAAACCACTTAACAATGCCCTAGATGCCACCTAGCAACAGCATAGCAACCACTAAAACACCCTAGTAACCGTCTATCAACACCCTAAAGCACATTGGAATTGTAGCAGCAAATTTTACTCCACAAATATAATTTATAACACAGTGTGCCATTGGTGGTATTAAAACTGATTTTCTGGTTGCATAATGCAGAAATCGAGAATGCTGTTCACAATATGCAGATATTGAACCTCCAGCAGATAAATAAGCCAGAGGGATTTTCATTCTAACACCCCTGTAGTGATCGGCATTGATTTGCAGCGCGCGGCAGGATGCCAGGAATATTAAAGCTGGAGCAGCACCGCTGGTGTCAATACTGTTGATATCAACTGTGGACAAATCATCTGTTTGATCCAGCCAGAGAAACGCAAAGCCCAGCCGAGCCAGAAGAAACCTGAGGTCACATGACGCTAATGCTGTTAATGAACCCTTCTTTCTCCCATAATACCGATGCTTATCTAGAGTAATTCAATCTGCATGTGTGAAGGGAGGGCCCTGTGAAATTGTTGTTATGCCATTTACGGCACCTTCAGTTGGGATGCTCCTCTCCGTAAACCGATCTACTTCTTTCACTAAAGCAGATCACTGATTCTATATGCATCCGAGGGAAACTAAAGATGCTATTGATTCAGAGTTGTCTGGGTGTTTCGAGTCACTGTAACTAATCCGGACATCCTGATTGGCTGACGCCCTCTTCCTTGTTGCTTTTACGACTGACACAATCCCTAGTGCCGCTTTGCCTCGCGGTGACCCTCTGTCTTTCACATAGTCTCTCTTTTGGTGGCTTTTGTCCACCTCCCAGTGTATTAATGTCATCCAAATGCTCCCAATTAACAATGCTGCTGCTTTTTCTGAAAAGACGAAGCTTGGATCTCCATCACGGGGTCAGTGTTTTTCTTAAGAGCCTTGAATGTCGGAGCACAGGGGAATAAAGGATGTGTATTGTTTACCAGTCGAAAATAACGCATCATTGTTGACATTAGCCTCTGCACACTCAAAATCAAAAACCATTCTAACTGAAGTGATTGCAAAGGTGTATCAGTGCCTGCATATTTCAACCAGCGAGCCCAAGGGATGTGTATTATTAGTGCACCATCAACAGGTTTTGTCGAGTCTAAACTGAGCACCGCAGACGTGTACAATGGGCTTCTCTGAATGCTGAAGGAGCTGTATCAAGCTCCCCCTTATAAAAGCCATCCAGCAAGTGAAGTAGGTGCCCTGCATAAATTATGTAAATTTAGCAGAAAGTATAACAACAGGGAGTGCAGAAACAGTGTGTTTCAGTGCAGGCATAAGATGTGACCACTTGCTTGGTCGAATGTTTTTCAGGGGTGTAAATATAGAATTAAAAATGTATTAAAATGAAATATAAATGAGGATCCCTACATTCAGCATTATCAATTAAAACAATATGTGTAGTTATTCATTACTAAGTTATTAATTACTATAATTTTTTCCTTTGTGAAAGTAAGGGATAAGTCTTAATTTTTCTGTAATTTAATTACTCTTAATTTTTCTGATGTAATTGCATTAAATACTGTATAGAACAATTTTATATAAAACAATAATGGATTTAACATCAAAATTTAAAATGGTAAGTGTTAAAATCTATGTTTTTAATGTATCCTTCTATCTTTAAATATGTTGGTCAGTTCAAGAATAACTTATGCAGTTTTATATTATTTATTTGAAAGAATTAAAAGCCGTTTCATGTTTATCCTTACATTGTTCAGCTGGTCGAGGTTGATATGCGATTTTAGAAAGTAATAAGTAATGCAATATTTTTAGAGAGTTATTAGTATAGTAATCTAATTTCACAGTTGAAAATGTAATTAGTAGACAGTAATTACTTTTTTAAAGTAACTTATCCAACACACACACACACACACACACACACACACACACACAGACACACACGCGCGCGCACACACACACACACACACACACACACACAACATATACATATATACATATACATATATATCTCCAGATAACCACTTAGTAATACCATAACAAGCCACAAAGCACCCTAGTAACCACACAGATTTCCATAAGCACCATAGTAACCATAGTAACCACCTAGCAATGCCCTAGCTAAGGCATCACTTAAATCTATAAAAACTACATTTGCTTTAATTTCATAATTAAGTGAGATTTACTCCAGTACATAGTGAGGAGGTAAAAATGTATAAGCATAACATAAACCAACCATTACATCTTGGTTTGTTTTTCTTTCCAAGCAGTCCAACAGGTGTCAACAGTCACCTTTGAGCATAAAATTACAACCAAATCATTTACACTGCAATGCATGAACATACACAATCCAAAAAATAAAAGAAAAAGAAAAAAACACAAATTAAATGTTTACATCTCATAAAGCTCTGAGCATATTATAAAACGCAACCTTCACTTTTAATTTCAAGTTGCATGTCATTTAGCACCATTACTTAGTGCACGTCCCGTTATTTAAACCGTGAACCCGTGACTGATAGTGCGCGAGACTGTGGAGTCTGTGGGCGGCGCGTGAACGCAGCGTCTCTCCTCTCGCGCGCTGTGATCGTACAGTGAATGAAGCTCTAGCGTGGGAAAGACGAACAGGATACGCGAAACACTGACATGGATCCACTGTAACATCACTGCAATAGCTGTTACTGTGTTCTCAATAGATCAGCGTCCAATCCACGTTTAACTCGAGCGCGTTTAAAGCCTGAAGACGATGCGTTTGATCACAGCCAAATCACATCTGTTCATCGCGCAGCTGTGGCTCATCTGTCACACAGGTATCAAGTAAATACAATCCTGAGTGATGGATGTGTCTTCATAGATGCTTCATGCTTCGTTTTGGGCATGAATGCATTGATGCGTAAAGTTGCATGTATCCAAAAAGCTTTATTTCCACAGGTTGTTAATGCATTTATGAATTTATTATCGATGAATGCATTATTTTTGATGAAAGTTTAGGTTATTGCGTTTAATCTCAGCACTGCAATAACTGTTGTGAATATCTGATAAGTGAGCGGATCAAAGGTTCATTAATCTATTTTAGTAGAATTAGTCATGACATAATCAATGAATCAATGTTATATATTATTTATTGTAAATCTTTACACTTGTTTTAGGTTGTTGTATTTTATCTCAGTCCTATATGACGACGCTTTAAAATATATTAGACTTGAAGACATTAGAATGTCTTCTGTGTGAACAATCCAAAGTTTTATTAATCTTTTAAATGTATTGGTACTTGATATAATTATATTTTGCTTTATTTGTGGTTATTTGAGTGGCTTTTTAGGTTCTTACAAGTTTGTAGTGTTTTTTTGTAAAAAAAAAAAAAAAAAAAAAAAAAATTTTGCATTACAATATGTTTATAAATAAATATGTATTGGTTCATGCAGGCTGCCTAAATTTAATTTCCTTGCTGTGCAGTTAGTTGAATTTCTATTGGATGCTGCGTAATATTTAGTTCAGTTTCCCTCAAGAACGTTTCAGCTGTAGGACAGACTTTGGCTCTTTGCTCTTGGCACTCGATCACCGATATGATGGTCTTTTAATCTCTCTGTCTCTGTTCATCCCGCTGAATTAAATGTAATTTGACATGGTGGGGGAATATAAAGCAGTGTGTTTTTGACCGCATGTGTCTTCAGCCATCTGCATTTCTGATGCCCTGCATGCTGGCACATCAGAGGTCTCTTTTGCTCAAAGTTGGTCTCAGGGCTGTCACAATGCACCATCGTCCTGTTTATTTCAGTCTAAAATGTTGCTGATCTTACTCAGAAGCATTAGTTATTTCCTGTTTGGGAGCTCCACAGGCATCTGTGCTGTCACTGATGTGTGTTGGAGATTTGCAGAGTGCTGGTGCGTGTTACACCCTGTTGTTGGATGTGATGGCAGGGGAAGTCCGTTTTTGTGCTGCTTTTGTCTCAGTGACTCTCATTCACCGTTAATGCCAGCAGCAGGAAGAGAAAGCGGGAGAAAGAGAGAGAGCTTCTGCCCACCAAACACATGATTGATCGATTCAGACCAGGGTCACCCTGCCATGTATCCAAACAAAATAACCACAGCATGGAAAATGTGGTTTAGTTTCTCTTGATCAAATGAATGACAGTGAAAGATTGATTTTCATTGACTAGCCTGCACAATCCAAAGCATTTCATTATTAGACGTTATCTGAAAGTGACAGGCATAACCAATCAGTTGTCACACTTTGTGACACATAACACATGTATAATATAATAAAAGAGTTATTGGAGATTTTGCATGGTTCATCATCAGCCGAAATAAAAAGCTACTGTTCAGACCTTCATGGACTTTGGTTTGTTGGTATTTGGCACCAGAAGCGTGAACGTTTTTCCAAAGTTACTTGATACCAAAGAATGTTCAGAGAGGACTTATTTAATACATGTACAGTGCACATTTATACCTGATTTTTCCTGTTTTAATCATCTACATTTTTGGTTCTCAATTGGTGGTTCATGACCCAAAACACTAAGTATATGCACATTAAATGCATAAAAATTATAATTTACCTAATTATATAATAGCTAGAATTGCAAAATGAATAGGTATAATGTATGTTTAAAGTAGAAAACACATCTCAGATCTTTTGTTATTAATGTCAAAGGCTGTGCATCCAATCAAATGCACTGCAAAAAATAATATGATCAGTAAGTCATGGTAACTTATGCTTTTTTTAACTCATCAAAATAAGTTAAGCAATTTAGTTATATGAGATTCAACTTGATTTTTTCCAAAGTCAGTTTGATATGATTTAAGTTAAAATTACTTAACCAAGACTGAACTTAAGTTTTCAAGAAGAAATCGTTGGAAATGCAGTGTGGTATTTTAATGCAAACTGCTGTCAGTTGGTAGAAATTTGTCAAATTAAACAGCTGCATCAGGGACGGGTTGTGTGACCTGAAAAACCAACAAAACTAGACAACATAAAGGAAAAATACGACCCAGAATACATTTAAATATAAGTCCACTCACAATGAGGATAAAAATGGCTTGCCGACCACAGTGTGTTTTTTTTTTTTTTATTTTTTTTTTTTATTTTTTTTATTTAAATAAAGGAGACGTTTAGAAATCAAAACGATTCATTTTCTTTTTCAGCCTGTGTTATGTTAATCGTTTTGCGAATTATTGGGCCTGTGGATTTCCTGAAGCCAAACCCTTTGAGAACCATTGCTCTATATAAACTTTTTCATAAATAAATAAATCTGTGTTAAATCCACATTAATTATTGACGATTATGGCCTATTTAAAATTCAGCAGTCGTACCCTTATGCATAAAAACAACTCCGCTGAGTTTTGTATATTGGGACATGAATAAGTGAGATTGTTAAATCATGTCCTTCTGATTTCTGCAGTGAAACACTGAATTTAGCGTAAACTCACAGGGCAAACTCTTCCAGGTCAGAGTCCTGTCAGATAATGAGCGCCACCAGTGCAGACTCGTGTCTGTTGAGCGTGAAACAGCTCCACTCTGTGCCTAATGGAGTCTCAGGAAATATTGCTTGTACTGTTATGTCATCCTACAAATAGAGACTTACATAATGAACAGAGGTATTCTAGATGATAAATGTGCATTGGTTTTAATCAACCTGAAAAGTTTTGTGCTGAAACTGATGCCATTAGTTTAGTAAAGAGCATTTTTATAGCTTGATACAGAATTGAATTTCCTGAGAATTTACCCATGCTCAGGCCATCCAAGATGTAGATGAGTTTGTTTGTTCATCAGCTTTTGGCTTCACAAGATGTTAAATGATGGACTGGAGTGGTGTGGATCACTTGTTTTATGAGCTGACGGCACCCAATCTGACGGCACCCATTCACTGCATTTTGGGTGAACTATTCCTTTAACTTGGTCAAAACAACATACTAGCTGTTCATTCTCCTGAGAAAAGATGTTCCGTGTTGGAGAAATACAATCTCCTGTAAAGAGGACAAATGGCAGACACTGAGATGGCTAGCCATCTTAATTCCATTCAATTTCCATTGCATTTTTCCAATTGGTCGTGTTGCTTCTCAATGTGTTTGATTTAGATTAAAGTTGTCTGGATATTTACACCATGCTGAGTATCTTTTTCCATCAACTGAGGTTGGTGTTTGTGCATGTGGACATCGAGTTCTTATCTTTTTGATGTAAAATTCATTAATTGCATGTTCTTCTCATGTGGGAATATGAGACTTTATACCCGAGATATAAGTGCAGTTTTTATAACCATTTATTAATGGGATTTCTGGTAAAATTTCACACCTGTCACATGCTCAACTTAAGCAGATTTCTTTCTTTTTATTTTCAGTCCAAAATAGTGTTGACATTTGGAGAAAAGATTTATTAAAGCCTATTTCTTGATTCTCTCCGTAAGCATCTACAGATTTTCTTCTTATCTGTAGTCTGTGTGTTTAGCGAGGAGACAGAATTGGAGAAACCATGAAAATGAGGCTGAATGCTGAAGGAAAACGCAAATCTCTAGCTCTTGACCTCAGGATGTGGAGCTGGAGCCCTAGTAAACCACTGACAGTGTGCTGAACTCATAAAAGGCAGCGCTCTGGCTTTGGCTCAGTCCAGCGGATGGACAGTGAGGTGAGGAAGGAAAGCTTTTCTCTTGTTAAAGGAAGATGGAGTATTCGGTTACCTTTCCGGGTCGGATCTGACGTGGTGTCCGTGGCGATTGGGGAGACTGTGGAGGAAGTCCACCGGAGGTTCTGTCTGTTGTCAAGGAGTTGTGACTCTGGCACATCCTCAGAGTGAATGGAGAGCGTCTCCTGCTTGGATGTGCTGTGTGTTCTCAGTTATTCGCTATCACACTCCTAAAAATAAAGGTTCCGGAAGTGGATTTTCACAGTGATTCAAAAGGAGAACCATTTATGGTTCCTCAAAGACTCTTTCAGTCAACAGTTCTTAAAATAACCTTTTTTGAACATTTCAGTTATCTAAAGAACCGTTTTCTGCTATAAAGAACCTTGAAAGATTTCATGGATGAGTTCAATAAAAAAAACTTTATTTTTAAGAGTGCATGATAATACATTAGTCTTTTTGCTGTCAAATTTATTTACTATAGTTATATTTACCTATAGGTTTTATGTAAAATGATTTGGGTCACATCAGTCGATGTAGTCTCACAGAAAAGTATTGTTTCTCTTTTTTTAATGTATTACAATATTTTGGTGCAAAACTTCCCATACCGCTTGTTCAACAGATAAAGGATTAGGTTTACTAGCTTAACCTTTTTTTTTTCTTTCTTTTTTCTTATATTTGTCAGTTTTGTCATTTTTATCACCTGTGCTCAAATTAGTGCACTGACAGTGTTCAGTGCTTTAGAATTTAGACTGTTCACACACACACACAAAAACACAAACCCAAACCTTCTGGGAAAAGTTGCATCTTTTAAATTGATTTGCTTTAAAGCACCTTCCGCTATATTCGGTTGTATTTGACCATTGAGCACCCAAGAAAGTCACTAACTTGTTCTTCACATTTACATTTATTCATTTAGCAGACTTATTTATCCAAAGCAACTTAAATTCTTTAGAAAATGTACAAATATTGTTTATTTATTTGTTTGTTGTATTAGTTAAACATTGATTATAAATGTTTGTTATATATAATTTATTATTAATTTAAATAGTATTTATATGCAAAAATAAATGTAAGATTTATTTATTTATTCAGAAATAACTATGTACTTTCTCTTCAAAAATCCTTAAAAAAACTCAGCTATCTTTCTAAATCTTAAATATGAATTCTTCTGTGTGTTCATGTTATTTACTAGTTATACAAGTGAAAAAAGCTTATATTTTCATCCTTGGTCAACAGGAAAATCTCACAACAGGACCAAGGATGTATGAGCCAAATATGTTTACAAAAGTATCCTTAAAAATAAATAAATAAATAATTGGATGAGGTTAGAAAATCCCACAACAGCAACACAGCCTTGATTTATTTTTATTTTTTTCTCCAGTGTCTTATAAAAACCCAGATCCTGTTTATTCTGTTTAAATTTAACTTGGAGAACTCTGCAGTGATACAGACAAATTCAGTGACTAAAAATTGGATGATTACAAATGTGACTAAATCTTCAGAGGAAGGAAGAGAACAATTGAATACATTTTTATTTTATTTTATTTTATTTTATTTTATTTTTATTTTTTTTACACAAAAGAAGTCTTTTGACTTCCATAGTATTTTTTTTTCTATACCATGGAAATCAATGGCTACCGTCAACTATTTAGTACGTTCTTCAAAATATCTTCTTTTGTGTTCAACAGATGAAAACAACTTATACAGGTTTGGAACAACTTGAGGTTGATTAAATGAAGACCGAATTTTCATTTTTGGATGAACTATCCCTTTAAATTCTCATCTAGGCAAGTAAAGCTGGATTATATTTCAGGATGTAAAAACTGGTCCTATTATAGCAAACCTTTAAACTTTCTTCTGTCTTCAATTATTTCCCAACTGGCTGTTTTCCAACTCTTGACCTTGGGCATCCAAATATAATCTGTGCCTTCGGGAACACGTCATAATTCAATTAACAACTATTACATGCTGTGAATTTAGGCTATGGGTCTTTGTTCCCCTGTGCACCCTCTCCGTGTCAAACAGGTGTTCTTCATCATATGAGAACATCGACAGACACAAAACAGTTCACAGGCTGTGTTTCATCCAGGCGAGGGGGGAAGTTATTTAGTGTCCGGGCGAGGAGGGGGACTCAGATTTTTGTTTTTGTTCTTGAGTTAGAAACACGACGTGCTGGCCGGCTTCCCCGAGACTGTTCTAATCCTCTTATGTATTTGAATGACTCTAGAGACATTTACAGAGGGCAGAGGATGGTTACGATTCCTCCCCCATCCATTTCCTACGTGGTACCGGACACATGCTTACCGTCTGCATGCTGAGAATCCCAGTCGAAGCCGTGGCTGTGAGCGAGTGACTGCAGTCAGGCTGTAGTAAACAACTTCTGCCTGCCAGATAGCTCTCATTCATGAAACTCTGCACTTGGACTAGAAACTTTGCACATAAAGTGTAGATTCAGAGTAAACACTGTTACTGTAAAGTTGGAAACTTTATATGAAGTTCTGACTTCTTCCACCACGCAGTGGCATTTCTTCCAAATGACAGTGACTTTAATAGTTAAAGAGAGTCAGGGAGCAGCTTTCTACATATGAAACCATTTTTATCAATGATTACATCAAATATAATGATTGCATTTTGAGAGCAACTTCCACTCATGTAACAATTTTATATTTATTTTTAATAATAATCATGTAAATTTATTATTATTATTTTTATTATATGAAATTATTACATGAAATATATTGATTAAATTCCAAAAGAGAATAGTTGTATATAAAGAATGCAGATAAGTAAATAGTTTTAAATATTTAAAATAATTGTAAATATTGCATCAATTAAATATATGATTACTTTGAAACATTTTGATTATTTTCATTTATTTTCATGAATTTCAAGTGTTGTATAGAAACACATAATTTCCAGGGTTGACTGTAATAATCACAGTAATTTGGATGAGACGTGAACAATTTTGTTTATCTGGAAAATGGAAGAAAATCCGCAGTTGTGTTTATTTTGTGTCTTGTGGAGAGCAGTGAGAATACAGGATGTGAAATGGAAGAGGGGTCCAGTAAAGAGCTTATTTTATTGGTGATAGACTCATTAACATCAAACTGTGAGCAATTTTAATCTAATTTGCCGCAGGCTTTTCTCTCAGTGCCTATGAAATGGAGCCGAGCCAAAGAAGTTCAACAGCTTTAGTGGGGCGCAGGTCGCTGTATGATACTGTTCCTGTGAAACGGCCCGGGATTCTGTTTGACGAGCCGAGCAAAAGAGCTTTTTCCACTTGCAGTTTCATCACCCGGCCAACTGGGATTTACTCCACACAACCGTCAAACGCAAAGCCTATTTTTAAAAAGGAAATGTGCTAAACAAATGGCTGTTTTTACCACAAGAATAGTGGATGTAAATAATGTTGGTGTGGTGCAATGATATTTGTTAGCTAATTTTTGCACTGGTCTTCAACCCTGAAACATTCACACCTGTAGCATTTTTCAGTAGCATAAAACAAACAAACAAATATTATAAACAATATTATTTATTTTTATATATATTTTTTTTTGTCAATTTTTATACATACATAATATTGTTTATAATTTTTTAATATTGTATATAATAAATGTTATAAAATTAAATATTTGTACATCATAAAACCATTTTTAAATGATTATAAATAAATAGATTAATAATATTATTTATTTTTATATTATAATAAAATTATTTTAACATTTTTGAATATATAATATTGTATATAATAAATATTAAATTCTTTATTTTTTATATTATAATAAAACATGTTTAGCTTTTTAAATATTTTTTAATAATTTTAAAAATACTATATTGTATGTTATTTTAAAATATAATATTATATATAAAATTATACAAAAATTGTAATATATATATATATATATATATATATATATATACATATATACATATATATATATATATATATATATATAAATACCCTTTATTTCATATTACATTTACATTTAGTCATTTAGCAGACGCTTTATCCAAAGCGACTTATAAATGAGAACAATGGAAGCAATCAAAATCAACAAAAGAGCAATAATACAAGTGCTATAACAAGTCTGTTAGCTTAATGCAGTACACGTAGCAAGGTTTTTTTTTATTATATTTTATTATATAATAAATAAAAAGAAAACCAATAGAATAGAAAAAGGATAGAGCAAGCTAGTGTTAGAGGCCTTTTTTGCTTTTGTTAATTGTATAATAAATAAAAATAAAACGGATAGAATACAAGGTGTATATTATTTTTATTTTTAAAATATATAATGTATGTAATATATATTTAAAATGTGAAAAAATTATAATAAACATTGTTTATTTTATATTATAAAATCATTATTTAATTTTTTTTAAATATATAATGTTGTGAGGATAAGTGGTTTTGGAAAATGGATGGATCTACTATGTTAAAAAATATATTTAAAAAAATGTACTGTTTCTTGGGAATAACCTTTATATGGACAGCAGAGGTGCTTATGTTCGTGAAAACTCTTCCAGAACAACTTGTGTCTGGCTAGTTTTTATAATAATGGCATGCTCTGTGGCAAAAGTCTTCAAAGGCTCTATTGTGGCAGCGGCTTTCGGTCACCATTCACTTGTGCTCTGAGGGGCAGGGACGGGACGGCCGTATTAAATACAGGGTTTAGTTTGTGCTGTCAGGTCAGGGGGTCAGACTGTTAAAATGATAAAATGCTCTTGAGCTGACTTTTACATGCATTATCAGTTTTCATCTTCTCCAAATCCCTTGGAAGGGCATTTACATCTGATCCGCACACTGACTCTTGGACTTTGTCTTGTTTAGCTGGTTACAGTCTGGTATATGCACTGGTAGTTTTCCTATCTTTTTGTTTTCAGTTTTGCGTAAACTATTCCTTTAATTCCCATCAAAACATTTGGGGTTGTTGTTTCTCAGAGGTTATGGCTATAATCCGGACACAACTGTGTGTATTTGAGCTCATGTGTCCTTTCATCTCGACTTTCCCTTGTACAGCAGTGACACATGTGTGTTTTGATGTGTCTGGCAGGTGTCCTCACAGTCTCACACACGCATTTGACACCAAACACCAGCACACACATACATACACATCAGACAGTAATGTGCTGGAAAACGCTCAGTCAATCTGTCTTACAGTGATAATTATGACCTTTCCCTCATCACACTTTAATTTACAGATATTTATACCTCAGTCACTCGAGATTGAGTCAAACAGGAAAGACCGCTTTAGTCTGATGACACCGGTTTGAAAGTATAACTTGCTGTAACATCCTAGCAATTCCACAGCAATGCACTATATACCACATAGCAACGCCCTAGCAACCATATAGCAATGCACTCTATATACCACTTAGTAAACCTTAGCAACCACATAGCAAGGAAAAGGCAACTGCATAAAGCACTATGTATAGCACATTAGCAACCACATAGCAATGCACTATATGCCACTTCAAACACCTTAACAACCACATTGCAATAAACTATATTTACCACTTAGTACACCTTAGCAACCACATAGCAATGCCCTAGCAACAACATAGCAATGAACTATATGCCACTTAGAACACTTAAGCAACCCCAAAGCAGTGCCCAAGCAACTACATAATAATGCAATACACACAGAACACCTTACCAAAAACATAGCAACACCCTAACAACCACATGATAATGCACTACATTGCACTTAGAACACCTTAGCAAGCACATAGGAAAGCCCTAGCAACCACATAGCAATGTCCCCCTAGTAAAAACATAGCAATGCACCATTTATACCACTTACTGTAGAACACCTTACCAAACACATAGCAATGCCTTAGCGACCACATAGCAATTTTTCAAACAACTTACCAACCACATAGCCAGGCCCTAGCAGCCACATAACAATGCACTAAATATACCACTTAGAACACCTTACAACCACATAGCAATGCACTATATGCCACTTCAAACACCTTAACAACCACATTGCAATGAACTATATGTACCACTTAGTACACCTTAGCAACCACATACCAATGCCCTTGCAACAACATAGCAATGCACTATATGCCACTTAGAACACTTAAGCAACCCCATAGCAGCGCCCAAGCAACTACATAATAATGCAATACACACAGAATACCTTACCAAAAACATAGCAACACCCTAACAACCACATGATAATGCACTACATTGCACTTAGAACACCTTAGCAAGCACATAGGAAAGCCCTAGCAACCACATAGCAATGTCCCCTAGTAAAAACATAGCAATGCACCATTTATACCACTTACTGTAGAACACCTTACCAAACACATAGCAATGCCTTAGCGACCACATAGCAATTTTTCAAACAACTTACCAACCACATAGCCAGGCCCTAGCAGCCACATAACAATGCACTAAATATACCACTTAGAACACCTTACAACCACATAGCAATGCACTATATAACACCCAGAACACCCTAGCAACCACATAGGAGCACCTTAGCTTCATGGTGGCAACTTTTGCATGGGCAAAACTCAACAATCTACAAATAAATTGTGTTTTAGTTTGTTTTATTTTGTGGTTTCTCTGAACTTTCTGCTTCATGTGTTTGTTTGGCTCTAAATCAACATTGCATTGACTCCAGCCCTCCTCATCTTTCTTGTTCCAGATCTGGCTGTGTCGTACCTGAGAGGTCAGCGCAAATTCGCAGAGGACGTTGACTGGTCTTACACAGGTGGGTTCACCGTGAACAAACGCTCTTATTGTGTGCTTTTCACCAGACTCCAGTGTGGCAAAGCACTGGCTTCAACCCAAACACCTTAAAAAGCTTTTCTTCTGTGAGCGAGATACAGGGATAAGGTTGCAGGAGATGGAAGTGAATAATGACGGATCAATGTCCGTTCTCCATTAGAAACGATGGCAGTGAGTCGACCACTGACCCGCCAGTGCTGGAGATTAGCTGAAAGTCTGAGACACTTTAAGACACTCGAGTCTTTCAAAAGAGTAAGTGACATTCAGGATTGTTGGAGAGACTTGACATGTGGCTTTTAAATCAGAGCGAAGGACGCTTTGACAATGGTGGAAAAACAGAATGCGATGGAACAGTTTTGTGGCTTTTAGTCCTTTTCAAGACCAAGTTTTTAAATGTAATTTTTATATTGTTTCAGTTTTCAGTAGAAAAGCTGAATATTTAAAATGTACAGTCATTCTCTTACCTGGAATAGGGACCAAAACTGAGTCACTCACTGACGGGGAAACCATCAAAACAAATGTGAGGTCACATGTCCAGATGGTGCCAGTGACTGATGAGATGAATTATGGTAAACCTCAAAGAAAATGTAAAATGAATCATCTAACTCGGTCCTTAAAGTAGTTTAATAAAAATTTTAATTGTGTTTCAGATCAGCTTCAGGAGAACATCATGTCTCGGTGTCTTAAAGAGGTCTATAAGATAATCACTGCTGTCACATTGAAACTGCTGCAAGTCAAATGTTACTGTCTTGTGAAAACTTGATTGTCTGATTGTGAAGAGTAGGATATGGACTCTGTGTGTATGTGTGTGTGTGTGTGTGTGTTCACTGAGTCGAAACTAAATGAATTAACATGTGAAAGAACACGCTTGATTGTGAGGCGCAGCACAAACCTGTGGAGAAAGAGAACGAAACACGTTCCTCTATTTTAACTCTCATTGTTTCACGTAAACCCCTCTCGCCACAATCAAAAGTTGTCAAGCTTGAATGCTAATTTGTTCATAGACACTTGGTTCTTCAGCTGACAGTCACACTGTGACTCTAATGCTTGAGATTCCCTCCTTCCCTGTCTGTTTTGGTTTATGTTTTATGTGTCTGTTTATTATGCACAAATTGTGAAAATGTTCAACAGATACTGTGGTCTTACAGGCTGGTTATATGCGCAATATCCCATGAATTATTCCACAGCATGCTGTTTCTCCACCCAGATGCTCACTGACAACTTTATTTTCTCCCCTTCTCTTCACTTCTAATCCGTATTAGCATCCTTTACTGTGGAAACATTCAGGCAAATGTAACCGAGCAGATAGTAAATTTATTTGTATAAAATTTTAAATATATGAATATTATCATAATATAATTTAATATATAACTTTACATAATATATCTAAAAAAAATGTTGAATATATATATTAACAGATTCAAATATTTCAATAAATAAATGTATCTAATTTTCAATTAAATTAAATTTCTAGTAAATGTATTTGTTGAATTATTTCAGTATATGAATATTAAAATAATATAATATATATCTTATATAATATTTATTAGATATATATGTACTGTATATAATTTAAAATACAATTTTTAACAAATATATGTGATACACCCATGCTAATATATATATTTATATATATATATATATAATATATATATATATATATATATATATATATATATATATATATATATATACTATACGTGCACCCTATTATGCCATTTTGAATATTACCTTTCATGCAGTGTATTTAAATATTTTAATAATTAAATTTTCATTTTGAAATAGCTAGTCTATTTCATCTGAATATTTAATATTTCATGTAATAGTTGTGTTTAATATGGCATTCCAAATCAGGCATTTATGAGGTTCAGTTTCAATCAGCATGCGGCTGTCTGTGTAGGCAGTAAACAGCAGGACTGCTCACTTGGTTTTAAGACCGAGTTCTTGAATCTGCTTACATGATCATGGGTTATTGTAGCATGTCAGTCCCCTGTTGAGCCTGTTTTCCAAACCCCAGGGGTGTGTGTGATTCCTGCCGCTGGCACAGGTCCCGTCTGCTGCGGGGGCTGCAGCTCTTTCCTCTAATCATCTGCATAACCTGCCTCCATCATCAGCAGCACCTCTGTTTTATTCCTCCTGATCTCTTATTCATGGGAGACATGGAGAATGTGATGTACAAATACATATGTCTTTCATAGAGCAAATGGGTAAATGTTGTGTTGATATGTAAATTAATGATCGATCACATAAGAGACATTACTCTGTATTAAAAACATAAGCTTAGTTGTCATGGAAAAGACTCTACAAGTTACTCGCACTTAAGCTACAAGCTAGCAACTATATAATTAATAAGATTTATATAAAGGAAAAAGGTGATTATATATTATGTAGAAATAAAGGACACTTTAAACTTAAACATAATTTGTAACATTCATTTGTTTAAATATTAAATATTTAACTGAGTATTATCCTAATATATATTAATATATCTTCTATAATATATCTTATAAAATTATTTATATTATTTCAAATATATTTTTAAAGAAATATATTTATTATTAATATATTTATTTCAATAAATAATTGCAGCCAATTATTTGTAAAAATTAAAATTTTTAAAATTTTTAACTAATGTTTTTTTTATTTAATTAAACTGTAAAAATGAAATATAAATATTATATATAATTTAATATATATAAGGTAAAAAATAATTTGCAACATTTCATTTTAATATTACATATATTTTAATATAAATTATATCTAATAAAATAAAACAAATAAATTAAAAATATCATTTTAAAAAAAAAATATATAAATTTTTATTTATAAATATTTTTATAAATATATATATTAAAAATAGCATTTTAAACAAATAAAAAGCAACTTTTAATTGTTAAACTATTTAAAAATTATACTATACATTTTATTTTTTAGATTTTTTTTTTATTATTATATTGTAGCCTACTATTCAGTTGCTCACCATTAGAGAAGGTGTGTTTTTGTGGATAGATGCTCCTTTATGAGTTTCTGGTGAGTCCACTGACATTCACACAGGTTGTTCGCTTTACTTCTCCTCTTTGCTGACCTCCTTTCGTGGAAATTGTTCTCACATTCGTTCACATGCGTCATAATTTAGCGGGTCGCTTCAAAGCCCAAAGCGCACCCTACCTGTTATTGCAGCTTCCGATCGTGAGTGATCTGACCTCACGTGCTGTTAAAAAATTTCAAATATTCAAAATGTCAGAGCAGCCCAGAGGTCTCAAAATCCTTGAAATTACTTTTGACTCTGCGATTATGCCCCATCTGCAGACTAGCGGTTACCATAGCAGCAGCGCTTCTCTTTGATTACAGCATATCCTTGTGTCTGTGTGTGGCAAGCCATTTTAATCCTCAAAATGTACTAGTATCTATTTTGATTGTAATAAAGAAGTATCTAATAAATAAGTACTAGTATCTAATGAATAGGTACTCCTACTCCTAAGTCTTTTTAAAAAGTTACTGGTAACAAAGTAGTAGCTAATGAATAAGTGCTAGTAGCTAAAGAATGAATTTTAACAAAAAATTAACAATGGCTTTTCTACAAATTAAAAAAAAAAAAAACAGGCACTGTAGTTAAACCAGGATAACCACAATAGTTTAACCATGGTGTTTGTATTAAACTGTGGTTATATAAATGGTCATCAGTCTGCCACAAAAACATGGTTACTACACTTTTACTATAATAAAATAATGGTGAATAAGAGCTAGTGGCTACTATCACTTAGCTAAAGAATACACATTAGTAGATAATGTATCTAGTAGCTAAAGAATAAACACTAGTAGCTAATGAATAATTACTGGTTAAAGAATGCATGGACGTAGCTAATGAATAAGCAACAGTAGCTAATGAATAAGTGCTAGTAATTAATGAATAAGCATAAGTTGCTGAAGAATAAGCACTAGTGGCTAATGAATAAATGCTAGTAGGTAAAAATAAGCACTAGTGGCTAATGAAAAAGTGCTAGTAGTCAAAGAATAAGCAGCTAATGAATATGCTATGAGTAGCTAAAAATAAGTACTAGTATATAATGAATAAGCACTAGTACTTAATGGAAAAGAAAAAAAATAAGTACTAAAAAAATAGATGCTAGTACATTATAAATATTAAATGTTAAAATGGCTTGCCATAGTGCCTGCTAGATCCAGATGCACACCGCTGTATCCTGACTCATAGTTCAAAACGCTGTTTTCCTGTTGAATGTGTATCCATCAATCAGGCTAACGGCAGACATTCAGATCTAGTGTCTTAAAGACACATCTCGGGGACACTTTTAAACAGCTGTGTTTATATTTGTGTGTGTGTGTTTGTGCAGTGATGTGTGACCCGTTGCCATCTGCTCTGTGAGTTTATCATCTGCTGAAGTCAGTGTGATATATCATAGCATTCGGTTTATGTGCTCAACACCACTGCAAGTGGCATTGATCAGCACTGACTCTTCACATGCCATACCATGTGCTTAGGTTTGCTGCCATATGCCCTTGTTTTACATTTTTGACTTTTTTATTTGTAGTAAACAATAGAGAAAATGGGGAAATTTCAGTAGAAGAGGATCAGGAAAATATTGCAATCCAAATTTGACCTACAATGTATCAGAAAATGCACTGATTACTAAGCCACAGCTCTGGCATATGCTTTAATAAAATGTGTAAAATAAATATTAAGATTTTAACTATAGTTTTTAGGCTCTTTATAAGAAATATAATGCAGAAAAAGGCATCTTGCTATATTATATCATATCATATTTTATATTATATTATATTATAATATATTATATTATATTATATATAATTATTTAAAATAATATAAACATTTAAAATATTATTTAATACTGTTTAATAATATTTTAAAGTTATTTTATTAAAGTTTTTTGTGGATAGCTGCTCTTTTTTGTATTCATTAAACTAGCATTTTTATAATTCTTGTATAATTATTCTATTTTTTGTTCTTTTTTTTGTTATTTTCTATTATTTGAGTGTTCACCATCAGACAAGGTGTTTTTTTTGTTTGTTTTTGATTTTTTTTTGGTGTATAGCTGCTCTTTGTATATTATTTATATATGATTATTTTATATTATTTAAAAATAACGCATAAAGGCTTGTTTAAAATAATATATCCATCTAACATAAATATTTAAAAATATTATTAAAAATATTATTAATACTATTTAATAATATTTAATATTAATATAATATAATTAATAATATAACATTTAAAATTTATTTTTTATTAAAGTTGTTTTTGTGGATAGCTGCTCTTAATTTTCGTAAAATGACTTTTTATAGCATTTTTGTAGTTCTTGTATAATTATTCTACATGTTGTCTACAATTTTGATCTCATATTAACTGAAAGACTGTATGCAATATCTCTCCTTTTATAAATTAATATTTATTTATTTTTCATTATTAAAATAAATAAATATAGTCACATTGCAGGACTATTTAAACGAATAAATAAACTAAAAGCTAATTAAAAAGGTTCAAAGACAGAAATTGTGACCAGTTATAGCACTTTCGCCTTATACAATTACATAAATTTACATAAAAATCTGTATAAATTCAGGTTAAGTATGACAACACATCTTTACCTGATCTGCTGCAAGATTTTAGTTTGACAAAGTGCTTTTGTTCCTCTTTTGTAAGTAGCTTTGGATAAAAGTGTCTACTATCATTAAGATTATTCTTCTTTTATATTTTTCACAGGGGCCCTGGACCAGAAGCACTGGGCAAAGAAATATCCAGTGTGTGGCAATGCCAGACAGTCTCCCATTGACATCAGTGAGGAGTTCACACAGATCAGGGTTCAGTACCAGAACCTGCAGCTGGAGAACTGGGACCAACCCACCACCGAATCCACCACCATCACCAACGACGGCAAAACAGGTCTGGGGTGTTTCCATATGTGAGGAATTGCAGATAAAACATGTTCTGGAACTTGAATTCACTTTTAACCAGCACTCAGTGAAATTACACTGACATATTAACTCCCCAGAGAGATGGCCTGCGATGAATGCAATTACAACCTGAGATTAATCACTGGCAGACTAATGAATAAAATCTACTGTTTTTCTTTCTTTCTCATACCTGTGAATGGCAGCTAGTTGTTTTTTTAGACTGTCTGTGCTTTTACAGGAGCGCAGAAGAAAAGCTGGCACTGAATCTTTTGTTCTGATTTGACACTGTGAGAATGACTGATTATTTCAGCACAAAAGGCAAAGCTTAAAATGAATCTTTTATCGGAGATGAATGCCGAAATATTAAATATGAGCAATTAGGAGTGCTGAAGGAAGAACACAATTATGTGTCAAGTGGTCATCGAGTTTGTGTGTGTGTGTGTGTATCGTGTTTCTCAGTGATAATCAGTCTGAACGGTCAGTACTTCATAAGCGGAGGTGGGCTCAGATCCAGGTTTAAAGTGGGCAGAATCATGTTCCATTGGGGCCGATGTAACACCACTTCAGACGGATCTGAACACAGCCTCAACGGAAACAGTTTCCCCCTGGAGGTAAAGCTCACCGCACGTCTAAATCAGCATAAATCATGCTGGGATGGCAATGCATTTACAATGTACAGTATTTGACATCCATGATAATGTGACTTTTATTCACAAGTGTAACAGTATTTAGTAGAAAATATTGTGGGAGGTATTTAATAGAAATGTAATGGAATTTAATCTTGGAATTATATTTTTTGTGCTTTGTAACCTCTGTTACCATTGTTTTTTTTTTTTTAAATTAATAACTGAATGAATGAATAAAAAAACAAAAATCTAAAGATTATCAAAGTAAATTAAATACCTTCCATTTCAAGTATTTAATATTAACTGAATAATAATAAAAAAAATAAAAATAATAGGCAAATAATAATAATTATATTATATTATATTATGTTATACTGTGATATATAATTAAGAATATCATGAAAAATAAATTAAATACCTTCAATTCAGTATTTAATATAAAAATAGCAAAATAAATAAATAAATAACTTCCATATAATACAGAAAATACAATATATATAATACAAAATATAAATAATATATAAAATACTAAATTAATAAATAAATAAATAAACTGGTAAACTAGGTCAAGTGTGATTTCATGTTGACTTTAAGCCAAATTCAAGCTAAAATGAAATAGCCGGAATTGATGTTTCTCTCTTTCATAGATGCAGATCTATTGCTTTGATGACGAGGAGTTTGAATCCATAGATGAGGCGATAAGTAGCAGTGGAAAGATTACTGCTGTAGCTGTTCTGTTCGAGGTGACATTTTCACAAACACATCTGCATATTAACTCATATCTGCAGCCCTTTTATCATAATGATCTGGTTTGGTCTGTTACTTAGGCCAGTATTGAAGACAACCAGGACTATGCGGCCATCATTGAAGGGGTGAACAGCGTGAGCCGATTTGGTAAAGCTTTTTTTGTTTTTTTATTACATCCACAAAGCTTTTCATTATTTCAAATTGCAATAACACGTAAGCATCCTTATATTTAAGGTAAAAGCAACCCTCTGGAAGCGTTTTCTCTACTGGCTCTGCTTCCACAGTCCACCGAAAAATACTTCATGTACAATGGCTCACTCACCGCGCCGCCCTGCTCTGAAAACGTGGAGTGGATTGTGTTTAAAAACACAGTGGCCATCTCAGAAACACAGGTCAGAACATCTATTCTTCTTCTTCTTCTTCTTCTTTTTCTTCTACCTGTGGGAAAGTTATGAAATTTGGCACACATATAAAGGACAGTCTGAACATTAACCAAGGAAAATTTGGAGACTCCAACTCAAACCCTCTAGCACCACCCACAGCCCAACTTTGCACTCACTTTTATGCTAATAACTTTTGAACCACTAGGGGTAGAAATAAAACTTTTCCTCTGATTCCTCTTTTTCCACTTTCAGTATTCCGAAAAACATTCTTTTTCGAACTCATCCTAGATGATTTGTCAAATTCTCACCAAAACTGGCTCAGATCATTTTTAGACAATGCTGGCAAGAAGTTAAATGCTTTTTGATAGATCAAAAAACTCTGGTATAACTCATCATCAAACTTGATGGCATGATGCCAAACTGGATCTGAGGCTGTGTTTTCTTCTTCTTCTTCCTCCATTTCCGCTCTTGAGTCTATAAAAGCCCATGAAACTGCTCTTGGGAAAGTTATGAAATTTGGCACATAGATAGAGGACAGTGTGAACATTGACCGCAGCAAGTTTGGAGTCTCTAACTCAAACTCTGTAGCGCCACCAACAGCTCAAAGTTGCACTTATGTTTATGCTAATAACTTTTGAACCGTAAGGGCAAGAACCAAAATTCTGAAACACAGAAACAAAACGCTTTTTGATAGATCAAACCAATCTCGTATAACACTGTTTGGCCAAATTTGATGGCATGATGACAAACTGGATCTGAGGCTGTATTTCTGCAAAGCTTTGGCATATTGACACCAAACCTTGTGTGTGTCATTGTCACCCAACAGTGACCCCACCAGATCAGTTTGTGATAATCAATTACAAGTCAATGTATTAATGGATTTTCAATCTATAAATGTCTTTAATTACTCATTTTTGCAGTTGGTCCACCCTCCCATGACACAATTCACTCATTTATCTTCTCTTCTTCCTCTCCTCTCCTCAACTTAATTCATACATACAACAATAATTAGCAATATCTACATTTTAACACAAAAACATCATTCGGGCGGAATAAAGTCAGATTTATCTCTTAAAGATCATGCTAGTGATAAATTTGGGGTCAGTTTCGCAGCCGCTGGCACTATTGTGTGTTTATGTGTGTGTGAGAGAAACCCCTCTCCTAAAAATGTAGCATGGTGAGCTCATCCCTGACAGCCCCTTTAACTATTCTTCAGCTGGATCAGAGATAAGCCCTCGATGTCAGCAACACAACTTGTCTCTCTTATCCAGCTGCACTTTTAAGCTCAGTTTTAAGATGCGAGGAGGTTTTTGTCATGTGGATGTGTTGCTGTTTTTTTCTTTGTCCTCGTGCCTGATCCACTTTAAGCACAGACTGTTTCTTGAGCATGAAATTTTGATGTGGTGCATACAGGCATGCTGAAGGAAAGCTGATGAATCTTTAGCGCTGGTTCATTGTCTCGTCTGATCTCATTACTGACGGGCAATTGCATAAATTCACTCATGCATATAAAGCTGTCACACTCGTTAATCTTGATTTCAATCCTGTGCAAGCAAATTCTGATACTTGCGCTTTTATTTTCATATTATGATATTTTTTGTATAATGCTCTCCTTGCACATTAAAATCAATATGTTTTGTTTTGTTTGTTTGTTTGTTTATCTGGCTATACTAACTCACTAGTTACTGTAGCCAAACTAAACTAACTAGTGAGATTATGTTCAGTCAGCCAATCATCATCCAAAACTAAATGTCTATTTGTCCATAATGATAAGCTAATTGTACATTCTTCCTTATGTACTTTATTTCTTTCTTTTATATAATTTGTTTATTTATTTATATATTTTCCAGTATTTTATGTATTATGCAAAAATGTTTTTTTTTTCTATTTAATTTTATTTAAAAAAATAATAAAATGTAACTACTTTTTAAAAAACTTGTACATTTTTCTTTATATATACTTTGTTTATTTTTTCAATGATCATATATATATATATATATTATATATATATATATATATATATATATATATATATATATATATATATATATATATCTAATATATATATATATATAAAATGAAAAAATAATGTGTTATATACGTTTTTTGTTTAATATTATTTTTAAATATATGTAAAATTAATTTTACTAAATTATGCATCTTTTTAATATATTTTATATGTATATTGACTGTTTTTTCAATTATCCTATTTTTGTATTAAAAATATTAAAAAAATTTAATATTATATTATTATATTTATTTAAATAATTTTAAATATTAAAATGCAACTAGACTGTTATGAATGTTATTTTTTTAATATTATTATTAATATAATAATAATAATAATAATAATAATAATAATAATAATAATAATAATAATAATAATAACGATTATTATTATTATAATATTAATTTATATTCTTAATAATTAATTTAAGATCCTAATATTGTAATGAAACTGTAAGCAAGGTCAAATCGGGATTCTCTCGTGGTCGTCTCATGATTACTGTGTTTTGGTGTGTTTGTAGCTGGAGGTGTTCTGTGAGGTGATGACCATACAGCAGGCCGGATACGTCATGCTGACCGACTACCTGCAGAACAACTACAGAGAACAACAGCAGCAGTTCATGGGACAAGTGATCTCGTCCTACACCGGCACAGAGGAAGTTCCTGCACCCAGTATGCAAACCACACACACTCAAACACCGCAACCTAACACACACACACACTTAAAGTAATGTCCAGAGAGGAGCAAGAGGTCATCTCTCAAGGTCAAAAGGAGTGTTTTCACGCATCTCCTCCACCTCTGACCGTGGACACACATGCATTGTGCTTTTTAAAACCCTGCAGCAAGTGTGTGTTGCTAGGTAACCCCACTTTGGCATATTTCCAAGAAACAAATGCACCAATTCCATTTCAAACAGAGTTGATTTAGAAGCAGTTTTGTAAGTTTTTTGCAATAAAAATATTCTCTCAGGCTCTCCATCTGTATATTCACAATATAAAAAACTGTCTAGTATCTTATTGCTTAATCTTGCTTTCCCTCCAAGAAATTAGGGTAAAAATGACAAAATTTTTACATAAAATTTTTTTTACAAAATGTAACTATACTTTAATATAAGTAATATAAGTTTAATTTCATTTTATATTATTCTGAAAATATTTTGTCAAAATATATCTATAATTTTTATCAACTTTTATTAAATTATTTACCTTCTTTAAATATTTTGTTTGATTACATTTTAAGTGATCCTATTTTTCTTTTTATGAAAAAATATTTTTGTCAACATGTAACTATAATCTTTAATCAGTTTTTACTATATGTATCTTCTTAATATTTTTATGTTTTATGAAATGTATATAAATAATTGTATTTAATATTATTTAATAATATTATATTAAATACTATATTTTGCAAAATACAACGAAACAATTAATTTTATTATTATTATTATTATTATAAACTATTTTTATATTATATATTTTTTTATATTCTGTTATTATAATAAAACTGCACAGACTTTTCTGTGCACTCAACTCAATTTAAACAGTAATTTCAAGCTCTTTCTGTGTGTAGTGTGCAGCTCTGAGCCGCAGAACTTGCAGGCCGACTCTCAGAACTACACGGGTATTGTGGTGACCTGGGAAAGGCCGCGGGCCGTCTATGACACCACCATTGAGCGCTACTCCGTCACCTACCAGAGACTGCAGGGCAAAGACCCGCCAAAACAACAGTATCTCACAGACGGAGACCAGGATGTGGTGAGCACTTTTAGATCGTCCACTTGAGCCATGATTAATATAACTGTGTTGAGTGAAGTACAGTAGGGATATTTCACTTAGCACTGTAAACTGATAGCTGATAGTTCAAGGTTACACTAGTCCTGATGGTTAGAAACAGGTGTTATAGTATTATCTTGTTTTTTTTCAGGGGGCCATTATCCATCATCTGCTGGCGAACAGTAGTTATGTTGTCCAGGTGGTGGCGCTGTGCACCAATGGCTTGACTGGAAAAATGAGTGACCAGGTGATTGTGGACATGCCTCTCGAAGACCCTGGTAAACAAAAATTTAAAAATCTCACAAAAATATCAAGAAATGTCTGGGTCATATTTTACAACAAAATCAAAAGTGAAAAAAAAAACCTCTAATAATAGATGTAGACATTTATTTTAAAGAAAATGATTATTTTTTTTATTTCATTTAAAGAAAATAAAATTTTCCTTTACATTTAGGCACATTTACAATAACAATAATGAGGAAAAGCTCTATATTAATAATGTAAATAAAATAAAAAATCTTTATTTATTATAAACATTATATGTATTTTTAATAATAACATGTTATAATTGTACTTTGCAGATCTGCCTTAAATAAGCATTAAAAACAATAGTTTGTTTTACTGAATTTATTTATTATTATTTAAAAAACAACTGTCTAGTTATAATGTACAGTAATTATTATTGTTATATAAATTATTATTATTATATAGTATTTGTTTTACTAAATTTATATATAAATAATATAAAAAACTGTGTAGTGTATATGATGTACTGGAATTAATAATAATAATAATAATAATAATTTAATTATCATTGTTGTTGTTATTATTAATTATCAGGAAATTTTACTCATTTTTGTACAATTTTATTTTATGGAAAATATCTCAAAAATAAAAATGTCTTATTTTGGGGTAAAATATGACACTGATTTTGTGTGTGTGTGTTATTCACCCTGTTATTTAGCATGAATATTTATGTCTTCAAAGTAATTTAGTGATATTTCCTTTAACCCCGCAGTAAATGAGCCTGATCCCTTTGGCGATTTAACAGAATCAGAGGAATATAATGAGGTGATATTTTTATTATCTACATTCAGAAACAAAATCATGAATGATGAATCATGAGCACTTTTATGGAGTTCCATGAGCATCTTGAGTAAAACATGACATATTTAAATTTCAGGAAAGAACATCACCTGCTTCCAACTCTCCGCCCGGCCGAATTCTCATCCGTGATTCCGGGAGTTCCATCTCCATCACCACGGCGACGGACCAACCAGGCTTCCTGTTCCCCGTCATCAAGACGACCCCGATTACAGTCCGACGTAAAATGACAGAGGAGTCTTCACTGTTATGGTCACCTGACCAAAACAAGAGCAGAAATGAGACCAAACGGCCACTGAACAGACTCCTTCCAGAGGAGCGCGGCCACCTTCCTCACAGCAACATGCAGGTCACAGACGTCTACTATGAAGACATCCTCAGCACCACAAAAACCACACCAGTCCAAAACAACGACCTTCTCACTACGCTGCCAGATGCTCAGGACCAAGAAACCTCAACCATGACAGCCAACACTTTAAAAACCACTGCTAAACCTGCAGTAAACACAACCTCAATAGCTAATGCTAGCACTGCCACCACTGGATCAGCGGTTTCAGCCTCTATGAAGATCATTTCTCAGACCACTCAGCCCCTGTTTAATGGTAAGACAGTCTTTTTCAGGGTGTTTTCTTAATCAAAACCTCACTAAATGCTAACTTGCTTGTAGGGAAGTCATGAAGATGACTAGTGGTAAAGCTTGCAACAGTACTAGGTAGTTTGGTGATCGCAGTGTTTCCCAACAGTTTTCATCTTAAGATCTCCTTCGTAAACATCAGCCTTGTGAAAAAGAAGTACACTTTAGCATACTTAAGTATTTGAGTACTTATTACGGAAATATCTATTTTAAAAGAACATACATAAGTGTGAACTGAATGTAATGCATGTTAATTGCAATTAAATGAAAATGTATTGTAGTTTAAATTTATATGAAATGCTATTAGAGTGCTTTTTTGACACGTTTAAGTAAATCTTTGTCATTTCAAAATTACTTCATAACTCATAAAGTAAACTGCTGAAAATAATGACAAGCATTAAGTAAAGTAAAATGTTTTTAAATATGTTTTGATGATGAAATCGCAATTACATTTAAAATATATTAACATTTAAACTAAATAACACGCTACAGTTCCAATTATATTCCTGTGCTTTAGTATGTTAGTCAATGCATCAAAATTAGTGTACTACTTTAAAGCATGACAAAAGATTAAAACGTTATGATTTAAAATATACTTAAAGTAAAACTTTTTAAAAGTGTACTTAAGTGTCATGAAAGTGTACTTTCTTTAAAAGGGCCTTTTATTTCATAAATATATTATGTGCAAGTACAGTTCTTTAAAGATTTAATGTTCATTACAAGTGCAGATACAATTAAGTGCACTTCTTTTTCACAAAGGGAAAACCAGAAAAACATTTATTTTGATATCATTTAGCATTACCAATATTACAATAATTCACTTTTAAGCTACAAACCATTGCTACCAAGGCCTGAAAAACTCTCTTCATCTCTCTTTATCTTCTTCTTTTTTAAAAAGTTTTGACAGTTCTAGAGTTCTAAACTTTCTCGAATGGTGAATTTATTTTGAGATGAAACCCAAAAGAGACGTTTTGTAAACATAGTCACTTTTTTCATATGGTGGAATTTAACTACCAAAGAAGCTCAACAAGTATGTGTGTAGAAATATCACCCCCAAACAAAAGCGTTCTCATTTATACAAATTTAATGCAAAGTTACATCTTATAGGTTACAAAAAATGTACAGGTTTAATAAAGCAAAACTGTCTTTCAGAATCTGCAACTCCTGGTTGGGAATCACTATTTTAAAGGGATAGTTCACCCAAAAATGAAACTTCTGTAATCTTTTACTCACTTTCAAGTAGTTCCAAACCTGTAGGAGTTTTTCTTCTGCTGAACACACAAGATCATCATTTGAAGAATGTTAGCAACCAAACAGTTGACGGTAGCCATTGACTTCATAGTATGGGAAAAAATACTGTGGAAGTCAGTGGCTACGGTCAACTGTTTGGTTGCTAACATTCTTCAAAAAAAAGAAAGAAACTCATACAGGTTATACAGGTCATACATGAACTCTTTCAACTTTCAGAAACGCTTAAGTTGATTTTGGTGCAATTGCTACCATATACATAGAATAAATATGTGATTGCCGTGTTGTGCCACGAATACTCAAGAAAAGCTTTGCGCATTTGTAATGCACCTGCTGGACCCTCTCTTCTCAGTTGGTTTGCTCGCTGGTGGTGGTTCCTCTCTTGCTCCTGTGCATTCAGTTTTACCTTCTTTGCATGGTGATGGCGCCCCCTTGGTGGTGGCTTTAGGTATTGCAAGATAAATGTAGATTAATTCAGCTGTAGATTAGCACTTCCAAGGGCTTCTTTCCTCCGCCATAAACGCTTCTAGAGGAGATTTGAAGTCTTAACTCTTCAGACGTGTTTGTTACAGCCACATCGTTCAATAATCAGAAGGTATCAATGGTTCATGATGCCTCAAATCTCTATGAATCCTCAACCACTATTTTGGAGGAGGGCTCTGCTCATCTTCCTTCTTCCGGAGAATTCAGCGGATCGGGGTCCGCGATCTTCCTGGAGGAGCTTGACCGGGAATGGGAGCTCGACCAAACCCGGTCGGCTCTCAAAGAGTCCCATCTGAGCTACAGCGGTAGATCTGAAGATGAAAACAGAGAGGGACTGTCCTCTACTTTCTACTTTGAGAGCGAGCGAGAGGCGGCCACCACCGAAGGACCAGAGAAGCAGGTGTTTCTGTCATGGGTGACCTGGTCAGCTGAGTCTGACACTGGCTCTGGACAAGGAGGGTCAGTGATCTCTCAAAGCGATGATATTCCCATACAGCTCACAATTCCTGAACTCACTATCCAAGAGTCAGAGGAAGACCAGAACGCAGGTAAAACTTGTGAATGATGTCAAAACAACATTTGGAGAATGAAATCATGACTGCTTTTATGGCTCTTAATGAGTTAGCAGTTGGTTGCATTTTGGTAGCTCCTTGAATGTGCCGAATATCGTGTAATGTATCACTGATTAATGGATGGATTAAGGGCTGTTTTGCTCCTGTTTCCATCATCAGAGGCGAGTAACAGCAGTCCGGAGTCTCGTGTCGGGATGGTGGGAGGTACAGAGAAGGAGAAGAGGACGGTTGTTCCTCTGGCTGTGGTTTCCACGCTCGCTGTCCTGTGTCTGCTAGTGCTGGTGGGGATTCTCATCTACTGGAGGTATAAGATCTTCAAACATGCATCAGCATGTAAACGTTTGCTTTAAGATTATGTGTGCCATGTGCATCTGTGCTAAAAACTCAGGAAAACGTGTCCAGATCACATTTAACCCAAAATCAAAAAACTTGTGTCAGGAGCATTTTCAGAAGCATTTTATAACAATCAGGCACATTCCCCACAATTCTCATTACTGTGTTGTATCTGTGCATTTTACTTGTGAGGTTTTAGTTTTGTTTTTTTGGTCCCTTTATTCAGATTAGATTCTCTTAATTTTCTTCCCACATAAAGTAAAAAGCTAATATTTTAATGTTTCCATCTGTATCTTACAGAAGGTGCTTTCAAACGGCACAGTTTTATGTAGAGGACAACATTTCAGCCCGAGCCATCTCTGCCCCATCAACCCCTCTTCTTCTGCCTTCAGGTAACAAAAGCTACTCAAAGAAAAAGATTATATATTTTCTTTCATATCTTACCTTATTCATTTATTTATTTAATGTCTTGCAAGTTATTTATTTTTTATTTTCATATTGTCATTTTATTTATTTCATGCGTTATCATGTCTGTTGTAATTTATTTGTTAATTTTCACATCTTGACTTGAACTATAAATATTAATACATGTTATCTATTTATTTATTTTATGGCTTGTCATTTTATTTGTTTATGTATTTCATGCCTCATTAGCTATTTATTATTTGTTTCTAAATCTTTTTTTTTTTCTTTTTGTTGGCAGAGGACAATGAAGCTCTCCCAGTAAAGGAATTCGTAAAACACGTTGCTGATCTTCACGCAAATCACACATTCTCCAAAAAATTTGAGGTACTTGTGATTTTTATCGCTTTAGGTCTTTTTTGACATTTCTTAATACGTAAACTTAAGCATTGCACCTTATTATGCAATATAAACATATCAAATAGTGTGTTAATGTCATAAACTAATGAATATGAGTGCAACGGGGCAGCATGTAAAGCGGGGGGTATACAGGCGTCTGCATGGACACCCACACAGAGCGTCAGCCCCGTCTAAACCCCTCTGTAGCATGAAAACACATGCAAACGTGCCTCATGTACCTGCACTGGTGCCTCTCGGACATTCATTGTGCTTCTCTGCATTCTCACTCCCTCCCTTATTAGATCTTGAAAGAGTCTTACGAGGTAAGACACATCTCCCTTTGTTTTAGTGTTTGTTGTTACTTGTTCTTTTTCATTGTTGTTATTCTTCTGTTCATTGTATTGACGTGTCAGCGTTGCTCTTTGCATGGTTAGTATGCATGATAAAGTGGAATAGTTTTTGAGGTGTGATTTTGTCAGTGATGGGATAAAATGTTTCTTCTAGGAGATTCAGGGCTGTACGGCAGACATCGGCATCACTACGGACAGCTCCAACCATCCAGACAATAAGATCAAGAACAGATACATTAACATCCTGGCCTGTATGAGACTTTATATCACTCATCCATAACAAAATAAGAGATGCATTTATAAAAAAAAAACAAAAAAAAAACTAATAAGCCTTTTTTTTGTACTCTCAGATGATCACAGTCGAGTTAAACTCTCTCAAAACTCTGACAAAGATGGAAAAGTAGGGGACTACATTAATGCCAACTATGTGGATGTAAGTGTACATTTTATACTAAATTTTAAATGCTGTAATGATGAAACATAAATGTTTTTGCAATATGTTACCACGTCTGATGGCCAATATACTGTATATAATTAAAACATTTTGGGTTGGTAAGATTTGAATGTTTTAAAGTTTCTTCTGCTAAACAAGGCTGCATTTATTTGATCAAAAATACAACAAAATAAGTAATATAGTGAAATATTATTTTTCTATGCGAGTATATGTTAAAATGTAATTTATTCCTGTGATCAAAGCTGAATTTTCAGCATCATTACTCCAGTCATCAGTGTCACATGATCCTGCATAAATCATTCTAATATGCTGATTTGCTGCTCAAGAAACATTTCTGATTATTGTTGAAAACAGTTGTGCTGCTTCATATTCATATGAATAGAAAGCTCAAAAGAACAGTATTTCTTATTTATTCAAAAAACATAATAAGGAGACACTTCTTTTAGGAAAGTGGATGCGGTTCTCAGCCGATGCAGTCTCAGAATGACCAGAATTTTGTTTTATTTATTGGTTTGTCAAGAGTGTTGGTAGAAATGAACATGATCTGATTGTAATGATTATCTTTAGGGCTACAATCAGCCGAAAGCATATATAGCGGCCCAGGGTCCGCTGAAGGGCAGTCTGGAAGACTTCTGGAGGATGATATGGGAGCAGAACGTGGGTGTGATTGTCATGATCACTAACCTGGTGGAGAAGGGCCGGGTAATGCTGTTATCACTCTTAGATTAGATCGTTAAAAATGATGCTTCCAAAAGGGTTTTTTTTCGCAGTGATGCCATAGAAGAACCATTTTGGTTCCCAAACAACCTATCAGTGAACAGTTTTTAAAAGAACCATTTTTAATAGTCTAAAGAACCTTTTTCCACTCTAAAGAACATTGAAAGGTTCCATGGATGTTTTTTCATGGAACCATCAATGCCAAAAAAGAACCTTTATTTTTGAGAGTGTAATGAAAGAAATGGAAATATAAAACAACTTAATCATGGTCTGATGAGATTCCTTACCATATATACATGGTGTGTGTGAATCAAACAGAGAAAATGTGACCAGTATTGGCCCTTGGAGAATCAGGAAGACTATGGATGCTTCCTAGTCACGCTGAAGAGCACCAAAACTCTTGCCTACTACACACAGAGGACGTTCACCTTGAGGAACGTTAATGTCAAGAAGGTCAGTAACTACACCATACGTCACCAGAAACCCTTGAGGATATTTCCAGCTAAGGTTCTGTCAAAGGTTTCTCAAAGTTATGAACAAACATTACTGTAACAGTACTGTTAATAAAATGAGTTATTTGCTTTTTACTAATATTCCTAAAACATTAGCATAAAAAAGTTTTATTTCTGAAATAAATTAGTTGGATGTTCGTCTAACATTTTCTAAATGTTACTTCAGAGAACATTCAGAGAACATTCAGAGAACTTCAGAGAACATTCAGAATTAATGTTTTCATAACTTAAAGTGATAGTTCACCCAAAAATGAAAATTTGATGCTTACCCCCAGGGCATCCAAGATGTAGGTGACTTTGTTTCTTCAGTAGAACACAAACAAAGATTTGTAACTGAAACCGTTGCAGTCTGTCAGTCATATAATGGAAGTGAATGGGAATCAAAAAAAAACATACACAAACAAAACCAAACAAAAATTGGATGACAGACTTATAAATGCATTACCGCCACCTATCTCTCAAATAAACCATTGACACTCTATCTACAATCTCTATTAGGAGTGTCAATGGTCCACCTGAGAGATAGGTGGTGGTAATGCACTTATAAGTCTGCAATCCGCCGTAAAGCAAGAAGAAGAAGCATCAGTTAGAAGAATACGTTCAGTTTCTTGCACAGACCGATCGTTTTGTGTCTTTACACATCAATGTATCGTCACGAGCTGCAGGGTTTAATTTGCTTTTGTTTGTGTATGTTTTTTTTGACTCTTAAAGCCGGGATTCCCATCCACTTACATTATATAACTGACAGACTGCAACGGTTTGTTTTTTTTTTTTTTTTTTTTTTTTTTTTTTTTGTGTTTTTTTTTTTTTTTTTTTTTTTTTTTTTTTTTTTTTTTTTTTTTTTTTTGTGTGTTTTTAGGTTTTTTTTGTAAAAATCTAAGTTTTTTTTTTGTTGTTTTTTTTTTTTTTTTTTTTTTTTTTTTTTGGTTTTTTTTTTTTTTTTTTTTTTTTTTTTTTTTTTTTTTTTTTTTTTTTTTTTTTTTTTTTTGAGTTAAAAATCTTAGTTTGTGTTCTACTGAAGAAAAAAAGTCACCTACATCTTGGATGCTCTGGGGGTAAGCAGATAAACATCAAATTTTCATTTTTGGGTGAACTATCCCTTTAATGGGAATGTGACCATAATGTTCTTAGACACTTTTGGCTTCCTTTCCCCCGTCAGGGCTCACAGAAGAGTCGCAGTCAGGAGAGGACAGTGTTTCACTTTCATTACACTCAGTGGCCCGACATGGGCGTCCCAGAATACACTCTGCCCCTGCTGTCGTTTGTGCGGGCGTCCTCGCAGCCCAGGACGAATGATATGGGGCCTGTGGTGGTGCACTGCAGGTAGACATCAGCGTTAAGTTATTAAGCATAAAATTATTATGGTGAAGTTATTATGGTCATTGATTTGACTGCACTGATACTATTGGATGAGAACTGCTACATTGAGCTGGAAAATGACAATATTGTCTTCTGTCAAACTGGCTGCTTATAGCTGATTCAACTTAGTCATAATTGATGAACACTGACACTTATTTATGGGAGCTTGTTTCTGCCATGGAATAAAATTAAAAAAAAATAATTTTTAATATTTGAATTCTGAGAAAAGGAAAAAGTCAGAATTGTGAAATTGTGAAAAAGTGTCACAGTTATATTATATATACTGTGTGTGTGTGTATATATATAGTAAGAATTGTGAGATGTGAATTTTAGAACAAAATTGAGTTGAATAAGGGCATTATTCTATTCATTGATCCTGGACCACAAAACCAAAAATCGATATTGAGATTTATACATAATCTGAAAGCTGAAGAAATAGGCTTTCATTAATGTGTGGTTTGTTAGGATCGGATATTTAGCCGAGATACAACTATTTGAAAATCTGGAATCTGAGGGTGCAAAAAAAATCTAAATATTGAGAAAATCGCCTTTAAAGTTGTCCAAATAAAGTTCTTGGCAATGAATATTACTAATCAAAAATTAAGTTTTGATATATTTGCAGTAGGAAATTTACAAAATATCTTCATGGAACATGATCTTTACTTAATATCCTTATGATTTCTGGCATAAAAGAACCCATACAATGTTTTTTTGCTTATTGCTACAAATTTCCCCAGGCACTTAAGACTGGTTTTGTGCTCCAGAGTCACATATAGCACTATATCATAAAGGTGACCTGACTTGAAGTAAGAGTTGATAACAGTTGGTGACGGACATCAGGATGTTTGAATGTGTGATTCGCAGTGCCGGTGTGGGAAGAACAGGAACCTACATTGTGATCGACAGCATGTTGAAGCAGATCAAGGAGGAAAGTGCAGTGAACATCATGGGATTCCTCAAACACATTCGTACCCAGAGGAATTACCTGGTGCAGACTGAGGTTCGACAACATATATTATTTCAAACCTTTTCATACCTTAGTCGCGTGCAACATGACATATCCATCATACTTGTGTGTGCGAGCAGGAGCAGTACATCTTCATCCATGATGCTCTAGTGGAGGCCATCAGGAGTAAAGAGACCCTGGTCTCCGCCAGTCACATTCACACGCATGTGTATGATCTCCTCACGCCGGGACCTACAGGAAAGACCCGCCTGGAGAAACAGTTTAAGGTGAGACCCTTGGGTTTGTGATTCCACCATAATCACTATTACGCTGAGCAATTCATTGATCTTTCCTTTTGTTCCTGTAGCTGGTGAGTCAGAGTTGTGTGAAACAGAGCGATTACACAGTGGCTTTGAAGGAGTGCAATGCTTCTAAAAACAGGACATCTTGTCTTATGCCTGGTGAGTGTGTGCAATAAAAAAATAAATAAATAATTAATTAACATACATTTTCTATATATATATATATGTGTGTGTGTGTGTGTGTGTGTGTGTGTGTGTGTGTGTGTAAAAGGGTAAGGGTAAAGTGAAAGGGTAACCTGTTTTATTTCCTAAATAATTTATTCTTTTTATTTATTTAATATGTATACATAAATATGTTAAATATAAATTAGAAATATGTATTAATATATCATATTTATTTATATGCATACATAAATATATTAAAAAATAAAAAGGTAACCTGTTTTTCTTTAAATAATTAAATTCAGTTAATTATTTATTTATATGCATGCATACATAAATTATATATATAAAAAGTGAAAGGGTAACCTGTTTTCATTGAAATAATTATATTCAGTTATTTATGCATTTAAAATATAATTGATTGGTTTATTTTTTTATTATAAATATTATTTATTATGAATAAATAATAGAATATTTATTTATATACATAAGTATAATATAAAGAATCAAAGGATAATCTGTTTTTCCACTAATTATAGGCAGTGTATTTATTTATCTATTTATTTAAAATATAATACATTTTTATAAAAAAATATTCTGTATTATTTATTAATATGCCATATTTATTTCTATACATACATAAACATAGAAAAAGTCAAAGGTAGTCTTTAAAAAAAAAGATTGATTTATATTCAAATGTTTATACATATTCAATCTTGTATTTATCATAAATATTTATATTATTTATTAAAATATCATATTTATAATAACTATTATATTTAATACTATTTAATAACTATATCTAATAATTTATAATATCATATTTGTATCCCGTTAAACCTTCCAAGAATTATATTCAGAATATATTAAAGATCTTTTTAAATTGTATTTAGAGATCTAATTAATCAGTGAGCTCATTGAGTTTTGTGAACTGTAGCAGCTGATCTTTATCCTCACATGTGCTCCATCTGTGCTTCAGTGGAGAGGTCAAGGGTCAGTCTGTCTACAGCACCTGGAGAATCATCAGACTACATCAATGCCTCGTATTTAATGGTAAGACTCTTGTTCTGATGCTCCTGTTTAGATTCGTGTATGTAATATGGTGTGATTCGACGAGTCTGTGCCATTTCCAGGGCTACCATCAGAGCCGCGAGTTCATCGTTACCCAGAATCCTCTGCCAAACACCATACAGGACTTTTGGAGGATGATCTGGGATCACAATGCACAGATCATAGTTTCTCTGCCAGATACGCAGAGCGCGGTGAGTCACACGCACACAAACACCTTTATACTGCTGCACACATCCTTATGTAATAACTGAGGCCTATCACTTCCTGACCATCACAGAGCAGTGACGGAGAGTGTGTGTACTGGCCCACTAAAGATCAGCCAATCAGCTGCGAGACCTTCACTGTCACCTTCAGGGGTGAGGACAAACTGTGCCTGTCCAATGGGGAGTCGCTTGTGGTACAGGACTTCATTTTGGAGGCCCTAAAGGTGAATAAAACTTATTTCATTTGCAGCTGCTCAGGGTAAACCTCACAAAACCTGTCAAGAACATGTATGGGTCATATTTCACCCCACAGTCAACAGGACAATATATATATATTTTTTTGCATAAAATTAATTTATTGACATTTTAGTGCCATTAGAATTTTTTTTATTGCTATGATATTTTCATTGTGATATTACTTTCATGATAATTAAATGTATTTTACAACTCAATACAGGAAAATAAATAAAGAAATGGCAGTAGTTGTTGTACTGCCTTTATTTAAAAAAATATGTAATTACAGTAGTTTTTACTATATTACAGTAATGAGAATCACTCATGAAATGGTTTGACATTTAAAGTAAAGTATTTAAAGTAAAACATCTGGACACATAACAGTACATATGACAATTTATAATATTGTACAAAAAAATATAATGTTATTTATAATTATTATTTACAATATTATTCATGTATACTATTATTATTAAATATGTAAATGTAAAATAATCAGTAAAAACTGATAATAAATAAATAGTAGTAGTAGTTGTACTGCCTTTATTTAATTTTTTACTATATTACAAAAATGAAATGCTAATGAGAATCACTTGAAAAAATTATGTGAAATTAAAGAAAAACTTAAGTGAAAGATCTGGACACATTACAGCAATGAAAATGTATAATACTGTAAAATATTATTCATAATTATTATTATTATAACTATTCTTTATAATATTATTAAATTAGAATATTATAAATTCATTATAATTATTATTATTAAAATACCACTGTGTAATAATGTATAATGTAATTTAATATGTAAATGTAAAATAATCAGAAAAAAACTTGTAAGTGGCACTAAGAAAGGCTTAAATTTTTCATGTAAAAGTATATATTTTTGTTGATTTTGAGGTTTTTGTGACATTAAAAACAAATCAAATTGAACACTTTCACATTGAACATTTCTGAAAGTCGTACTGGACATTGCACCTCTGAAGCAGTTAATTCTATGGAGCAACAGAAATGTGGTGATTTTGTTTTGCGTGGCTGTGTGTGACAGGACGACTATGTGCTGGAGGTACGGCAGTACCAGAGCCCTCGCTGGCCGAACCCTGACAGCCCCATCAGCAGCTCCTTTGAGCCCCTCATCATCATCAGAGAAGAGAGCTCACGTCGAGAGGGACCCGCCATCATCCATGATGGGTAGAGTCTCAAAGCATTTACAAGAAAGACTCTATCAGTGACTGATATAGAGAGGAGTGTGTCATTCCTCACCGTGTCTGTGCAGGTCTGGAGGGACGAGTGCTGCTTTACTCTGTTCACTGACCACCCTGGTTAACCAGCTGGAAGAGGAGAACAGTGTAAACGTTTATCAGACCGCCAGAATGATGAACCTCATGAGGCCGGGAGTCTTCAATGATATTGTAAGATGACTGTATAAGATGTGAATCATAAAATGTGCATGGTTAAAGGAATACACTCACAAATGAAGATGTACTGAAACTGCTCACCAATGGATCCTCTGGAGTGAATGGGTGCCGTCAGAATGAGAATCCAAACAGCTGATAAAAACATCACAATTATCCACACCACTCCAGTCCATCAGTTAATGTCTTATGAAGAGAAAAGCTGCGTGTTTGTAAGCTGTTTGGACTCTCATTCTGACGGCACCCATTCACTGCAGAGGTGAGCAAGTGATGCAAAGCTATATTTCTCCAAATCTGTTCTGACGAAACAAACACATCTTGGATGGAGTGAGTGTGAGAAATGTTCAGTAAGTTCTCATTTTTGGGTCCTGTGTGTGCAGGATCAGTATCAGTTCCTCTACAAAGCCATCCTGAGTTTGGTGAGCACCAAGGAGGACGAGAGAGCTCTTCACCACTCGGAAAACAACGGCACAGTTCCCGCTAACCCTTCAGAAAGCCTGGAGTCTCTCATGTAGATATACAGACCACTGTCACCCTTCACCCAAGGAAGTGTACATTGAATCAAGAGAAAGTAGTTTTTGAAACCCTCCTTAAGTCTCTACACAGACTACGTGGGTACAGGATAAACTATAATTCGGTCTTTTATTGTGCCTTTTCATCGCCTTTGTACTTTAAAATGCTTTGATATAATATTACTGTTGTAACTAATGCCAAAATTTCTACTCTTTGGAAAAGCAGTGACTGCTGTATTGCTGGTGATGTCTTAGATTTTAGTCGGACATAACTGTTGAAGAAATATTTATAAGTAGCAGGGCAGAAGATTTCATATGATATCTATTTGTGTGTAAAAAAAATCTTAGATATAAAAGCATTCTTGAATGTAGCCTCATAGTTTAGAAAAGAGAGGTGTGATTCTAATATATAAAACCACACCAACAGACCAAAACACATTTATATGACTAGTGCTTCTTTTTTACTGTTTGTTATTGTAGAAATTGAATGTTTCTGTTTTTTTTTTTTTTTCATTGTAGAGAAATGTCTTAATTAACTTAGTTGATATGTTGTAACAGACATGTTTCGTACATTTCTCATTTGTAATATGTACCACATCCTTCTAGATTTAAATCTGTCTTTTCATAAGCACCATTCAGTTATATATCTCCATATTTATCAACTTATATTTAAACTGTCCAATCATTTAGGCCTTTTGTCAAGCATTAACACAGAACGTACTTGGATACAAGAAAGCAAGCAAAGTAAAAAAAAACAAAACAGGATTTTCCACGCACATCATTTCTTCTACACTCGCGAGTGTTTGTCATTTCTTAACATTGTACTTTCTTCCATTGAGCTTCCAAACTGCTGACCACAAAATGTAAGTGAAGTGAAATATTTTGTGTAAAAGTGTTGCAGTGCGATTATTTGAGAGACTACATATCATTTTTAACATAAAATATTAATGTCAGTCAGTCTGTAGGCACGTCTACTAACCAAAAGCATAAAAATGTAAAATTTAAGTATTTTGATCTAATTACGTAATTGATTATATTATGATAATTGAGTAATGTATTATACATTCAGATTTTATGACCTTTCAAGATAATATTTGAGAGATTCAAATAATTTTACGTCAAAACGTTAATGTTAATTTAAGGCCAAAGGCACGCTATATAGCACAAATTCATAAAAATACACACACACACACACACACACACAAAAAAAAAAAAATTGCATATTGTATGTGTTATTCGGCTTCCAATGGATTGATATTTGATGTTTATTTTTGGTCATTTTACGTTTTTATTGGAGCTTGTGTCAGACCTCAGTCTCATTCAGCACAAGGCTACAACTCCAAATCAAAACTGATTTTATAATATATGCACATATACATTTTACTCTAAAAGTCCTTCACTGGAGTAATTGTTCCCTCTCATTGCCTGGTCAAATTTGATAGAATGGTTAATTGCGTAATATTTCCTATATCATATGATCTCATAATGTGCTGGCAATGATGAGTTCATAGTAAGTTTCATTTCCAGCTCAATCTATGACAAACAGCTGTAATAAAAGAAACCGCACAACCTAACTGGACAGAGTTTATTTATTTAGTATTTAATATAAACATGATATATGTACACGAACATCGTGAGGACTTCAGATGGGCCATTTCCACTGGTTCGCCGGTGCTTCCTCTACGAGAGGTTCCCACGGTTTCCATTCTGTCATCTTCCTGGACAGAGCCAGCTCAGCCTCAGCCTGCAGACACCAGACAGACGGAGGTACAGCACGCTGTATTCACTCTCTATAAACGCACTTCTCTAAATGAGGCTTTGCGATCTTCTCACCTGTGCAATAACCTCCTCAATCTGCCCACAGTTGATTTTTTTTTCAAGCTTTTCTACGTCTGGCTCCTTTATAGCACAAACGTGACATATATAGAAATTAGGACGCATATCAATATGCATTTTAATACTTAAACCTAAATCTCAAATTTCTCACAGCTTTGACGTGGTTGAATCTGTCGTTGATCAGTTGCTCGGTGTATTTTCTGTAAGCGGCATCCTGAGGCATAGTTTGTAGAGAGCCCAGGATCTTTGTGTACAGAATCCGAAGACGTTGGGGAAAGAAAGCAACAATTCAATAGACAGCATTCTGATATGTACAAGTCCTCTAACTCAAAACACAACTTTACAACAAACAAAACACCTAGATTGTACATGCAAGTACAAAAATATATGCAAGAAAAAATAGAATTGATGAAAATTAAATCAAAACACTCACCTCATGTGGATTGTGGGAGACAGCAAGGCCAACCAAGCCTGTGGTCTAAAAACAAGACGACCAAAAGATGCATATTTCCATGCATGAACATTACTCTTGAATGAACGCGTCAAATAAAGTCATTCAACATTTAACCATTAATACAAAATTCACCATTCTATAAATCTCACTTTTAAGTGTCAAATGCACAACTTGATTTCCCATGCACGACATTTACATCTCCAAAAGGACACTAAACCACCGAACTAATCACTTGTATTATTATTATAAACCCTATTTTCTGTAGGATGGCGGTAATTCAGGTTTCACTACAAAACAAAGCACAACTCGTGCATTTAAATACATGCAACGCTGGGGACAGACGTACAGAAAACGAGGAGATATTCAAAAGCTCCAGTATTTAGAAACAAGATTAATTTACGGATGAATATCAATAGTTTTAATGATATATTTTCATGACCTCCGCACGTACCTTCTTGATCAAACCAGCCATTTCTGCTGACGCAACTTCCGTCGCCTGAGTGTGACGTCCGAGGCCCGTAGTTAACTGTTTATTGACCAGATAAAATAAATCATAAATTCGACCCTGTTTAACATTTTCTCCGTAAGTTTAAGAATGATATTGATGTTAATTGCTCTTTGCACTAGGAAACTGTACCCCACATCTTCTGGCACTGTAGTGATGTTAAACAGTTAACAGGTATGATGCTTCTATGTTTATCAAAGGAAAAGGTACTCTTTCATTTTAATTTGCATTAAATGAAACTCCTTTCTCCTGGCTTTATAATGTCTGTTGTATTGTTCTGTATCTGTCGTTTAAAGCATAATAATAATAAAAATAAAAAAGTTAACTGTTTATTAAATATTATTTGTTCTTTTTTTAGCCAAGTTCTCTATATATTATTTAAGTTTTAAATATTAAATGATTTATTTTATTTTATTAATTAAATATCTCAAAATTAAATTACTCAATATCGTATTACAAAATTAAAAATAACTACTATAAATTAAAATCAAAAAATTAAAATTAAATTCCTCTTCCTACTAAAAAAAAAATGGCTGCCCACTGCTCCGGGTGTGTGTGTTCATTTTTAAAAATGATCTATTATGTGATCTATTATGTCTTGAAATTAATCTCTTAAAATTAAATTTGTCTGCCTTGTCTTACTAAATAATACTAATACTAATGTAATAATAATGTCTTACTAAATAATACTAATACTAATGTAATAATAATTTTTAAAAAACAATGTAAATTTATTTTAACAAAATGAATCAAAAATATTGTACAAATTCAATGTCACAACAACAATATTGTACTTTGTTCCTTAAAAGTACTTTACTTTAAAAGTATGCTTTTTAAAAATATTTTACATATATAAATCAAATCGCTGTAAATGAAGTCTTAAATTAATTGCAGCAGTATAATACTTAAAATTCACCACAGGAGGATGGTTTAGTCTCTCTTACTAGAGGCTTAAAAATATCATTTATTTATTTTAGGAAATCATTTTTTCAGTAATCAATAATTTATCAAAAAAAAAAAAAAAAAAAAAATATATATATATATATATAAATGCAAGACAATTTAAAACAAGATATTTTTGATAGAAAATATAGACAAAAAATAAGTTGCAAATTTGCAATTCCACAAGTCACCACACGAGGGCAGTAACTTTCCTCTGATTCTAGTTTATGTGAAAAAACCTCCTCGGAGTCTTTAAGTCTACGGCTGGTCAGAGCGACTCTGTCTTTGATTAATGCTGATACACTAATTGGCCACAAAAGGGAGCTGAACACATATTTACCCTTAATTAATAGGGATTTTTCCACTATGGAAAAAACTAAAGTACTGTAACAGACACTGTCATAGCCAGCATTTTATCTTTGAGTAGTAGAAATAAAATACCGATTGAATATTTAAATATTCATAATAAGGATTGATGTGTTCATCTCCCTCTTGTGGCCAATTAGTGTATAAAGCAGAACTGAAACCAATATTTTTGTTTAGCCGGATAATAACAGTTCTGGATTTAAAATTCAAAGTTCTTGCGATGTCAGTGACTATCAAGGACTGTAACTGAGTATTTTTGATAATGATAATCTTAATAAATATTTAAAAGAAAGCACAAGGTCTTGAGGTTTAAATGACAAAAATTAAACTGATAGTAATACATTCTAATGTAAAAGACCAAAAACTGTTTTCAGCACAGTCACTGTGGTACAGTGGATAACTGCTCACCTTTGGCTTTGAAATTACTCGTTCAAATCCATTGTTTTATCACTTAAAATGAGATTCAAACAAGATAAAACTTTGAAAACGAATAAAGTGCAGCGGTGCAGAGGCTGAACATGTTACGTAATGTGAAGCTGCGCCAGAGACGTGTTCAAAGCACACAGATGTCATGAATGCCTTTTACTCAGCTAAACTTAAAATCTAAATGACCATAAAAACAAAACCTCACAGCTTCTGTGGCTCAGTGGTTAAACACTTGCAAATGTGAAAGTCTGGGTTCAAATCCACCAATCACTAAAGTTATTCATGGTTTAGGAAAAAAAATCTCTCAAAAAAAGCCTGTCCGAAACATTCATCAGCTCTACAGACTCAGTGGATGAGGAGATAAAGCTTTGTGTTTTAACTTGGGAGATCTGAGTTCAAATCCCATTAGTTCTTAATTTAAATCCATCTCAATTAAATTGATCCATGATGGGTTAGTGGATAAACACACGTCCTCTGAGGATGAGACTGTGATGGAGACATGGGTTCAAATCCCACACAGAGCTTCTTTTAACTTCTTTATTGGGAAATCACAGGTAAACAGTCAAATATAAGTTCCTTCGGGTGCTCCAGCAAGAGTCTGTGGCTCGCAGGTAAGAGCGCTGCCTCACGGTTCAGAGGTTGCTGGTTTGATCCCAGCCAGATCTCTGCGATACGAGTGAATGGAGGAGTGTGTGTGAAGGCGCGCCTGAAGAAGGGGGATATCAGTACGGTCTCCCCCTGGAGCTTCCAGCACTGTGACCCGCAGCGGTTATACTTTTGCACACACTGAAAAAAATAAACAAAGCTGCATAAAAATTCTCATCCCGCGTCCCTTCCCCAGCTACTTAGGTTACCATCATTTGCTTTTCAAAGGGAAGGCCCTCAAAAAGAAGATGATGGTAACCTACATGTTTAGTGCACTAGAACACACATTCACACACGAGATACTTCACCTGTCCATGAGCAGATGTCCATCATTACAGTCAACATCTGTCCACACGTCCAGAGCTCTGCTTCCAACCAACAACACATCACTTCTTCTGGAGAGTCAACACACACATACACACATTATTAGACATACTGCATATCAAGACTAAAAACAGGTCATTAAAATAAAGAACTATATGAATGTTGCTATTTATAAAACACTGCAGACTCTATTATACATCTGTAACACTGTCTCAATCAGTTTAATTCAGTTTACTGTTCATTTTTAACTCTGATGATGCTATTAATTGAATTACTTTCTTGCAGGCCACAAAAAAAAAAAAACTACAATGAAAATACTGAATAATAATAATAAACAATCTTCCCATCCAAAATAATCCCTGATCTACAAAACATGAGAATAGGATTATATAAACATCAAGAGTAAATGATTCAGTGTTTAGTCACTGACTGCAAACTGCTCTAACATCACATTTAATATTTTGCATCATGCTTTTAATTTTTTGCGACAATTGTTTTTTTTTTTTTTTCACTATAAAACAGCATTTTAAAGGCTGTGCTCTTATTATGTCCGTCAGAACTAGAATCATCAGAGCTTCACACAACAGCTGCTGCACGATCAACAGACAAACAGCACGAGCCCTCATTATTACACTTTACAAAGTCAATATCAGGGCGATTCGATCAGAGATTATAAACGAAACGCAACAACTACAGAATCATCTGCTAAACAGCGCGTGCACGTCACTGAACAAGAGAAATGCGCTTTAAGTTACTTACAGCAGAATCTCCACACACTCTATTCAATCTCATCAACTGACCTTGTGTCGGATTTATTTGCAGATTAGCTGAAAAACATGTTGTTAAACTGACATTGACAGCTCTCATCTGCGGGATCCGCACGTGTTGTTGTTGTTGTGACTCTCATAGACAGTAAAAGAAATGGACACAGCGACCCCATTGGAACTCAATTGAGACAAGTGAAGCCCATTTTTAGCGATTTTTAGAACTTCCGTTTCTGACGCGCAGACTCAAACTAATCTTGATGACGTCAGCAACCTGTCTGACAGATGTAAACCTTCTAGTAGCTGTGCGTGCAAACTGCCATCGTTAATCTTGCAGAGACGGCGAGCTTGAGCGGGGAGTTTCTTTGGCCTGAGTGAGCAGGAGTAAGTATTCTGATTAATTATTTTGTATAGTATTTTAAAATGTAACGCCAGTACGCCATATCTCTTGACGTCTCCCCGATTGCCTGCGAGCTTCTCCTCCTGTCTGTACGGTAATTTCTCTACTTTGCGACAGAGAGTCGAGTGGTTATGACGCAATCGTTAGCCTATTTTTTACAAAAACTGTTTTCTACGGGGCCATAATGTAACATAGAAGGTAATGGAGCCCTTTATACATCGTCGTGTATCTTTAGAAATAAATAATGGACAAATGGAGTCTTTAAACGCCTCAGATGTAAAGTTATTCGCTGTCAAAGTGACGCCAAAATGAATGGGAGTCAATAGGATGCTAACGCAAGTGAAGTTCTGCTACAAGATGGCGGCACCCGGCCGACTTCAACTTCCGGTCGACTTCCTTCCCCCCTGGTGACTCTCGAGCGTCATGTTGTCACGCAGTCGAAGGTGTCAGACTGAAGCTGAAACCCGCTTGCGCCGCCTCGTGGAGCGGATGAAAAATTGCACTTCGGTTTCTCTCATTCTGCTATTCGTGAAAAATGTTAGATTTTTTTAAAATGTGTATTTAAACAAAAACAGAGAGAACAGAATAAATTCCTGTTTAAGTTCATTAGACTCAATTTGTAGCGGTGTAATTCACAAAAATCACCACAGGAGGGCCTGCTTTAGGTCCTCTGACTTTTTTGCATTTCATTTTGTTTTAGTAGAAGAGGACAGAACAAAATCACACACAAACAATGAGCTAAAATAGCAACGCACAAAAAACACCACAGGAGGGCGTTCGTTAGTCTTGGGTCACAGTAGACTCATTAGACACGTTGTGGTGAGTTTTGTGAATTACAGTCCAGTCAAATAAACCTAAACTGGTGTCGCCCTCCTGTGGTGATTTTTGTGAATGACATGCTGCATTGATTATAATAAATGCTCATGTGAAAGACCAAAGACAACAGTGTATTCAGCACAATCTCAGTGGTACAGAGGATAATCGCCTTTTGGTGTAAAAAAAGAACTGTGTCAAATCCAGCAAGTTTTACTGAAAACGAGGTTTACATTACAAACATAAAATGACAGTAAACCATCTGTTTTATCTGAAGCACAGTGGTGCAGTGGCTATACATGGGATTTTGACTCATGAAGCTGCAACAGAGATGTGTTCAAATTGGCATTAAACGTCTTTTACTCAGCTTAAACCTACAACAATATAAACTTTAAAATAAATCTAAATGACTTTAAAATCAAAAAACAGCATCACTGCTTCTGTGGCTCAGTGGTTGAAGTCATCAGTCACAAACAGGAAAGTCCTGGTTCAAACCCCATGATTATTATTCATCATTTAGAACAAATCTCTCAATAAAAGCCTGTTCGAAATGTTCATCAGCTCCACAGACTCAAATCAGACTATTGCTTACTTTAAATCGATCTCAGCCAACAAAGTCACTGAAACGCTAAAACAAACGTGGAATCCATGATGGGTTAGTGGATAAACACATGTTCTCTGAAGATGAGACTGTGATGGAGATGTGAGTTCAAATCCCACCTCCAAAAATCATATACGCAGCTTCTTTCAACTTCTTTATTGGGAAATCACAGGTAAACAGTCAAATATAAGTTCCTTCAGGTGCTCCAGCAAGAGATCTGTGGCTCGCAGGTAAGAGCGCTGCCTCACGGTTCAGAGGCTGCTGGTTCGATCCCAGCCAGGTCTCTGCAATACGAGTGAATGGAGGAGTGTGTGTGAAGGTGTGCCTGAAGAAGGGGGATACCAGTACGGTCTCCCCCTGGAGCTTCTGGCACTGTGACCAGCAGCGGTTATACTTTTGCACACACTGAAAAAAATAAATAAAGCTGCATAAAAAATCTCATCCCGCGTCCCTTCCCCAGCTACTTAGGTTCTCATCATTTGCTTTTCAAAGAGGAGGCCCTCAAAAAGAAGATGATGGTAACCTACATGTTTAGTGCACTAGAACACACATTCACACACGAGATACTTCACCTGTCCATGAGCAGATGTCCATCATTACAGTCAACATCTGTCCACACGTCCAGAGCTCTGCTTCCAACCAACAACACATCACTTCTTCTGGAGAGTCAACACACATACACACATTATTAGACATACTGCACATCAAGACTAAAAACAGGTCATTAAAAAAAATATATATATATTAGTGTTGCATATTTATAAAACACTGCAGACTCTATTATACTTCTGTAACGCTTTCTCAATCAGTTTAATTTAGTTTACTATTCTTTCGGTTCAGCCCCCCCCTGCCCCCCCCCAAAAAAACCAATGGAAATGCCGAATAATAATAAAAAACAATCTTCCCATCTAAAATAATCCCCGAACAAAACCTGAGAACAGGATTATAGAAACATCGCGAGCAAATGATTCGCAATAAAAGCAATCGCAGAGTGTTTTTACGACATATGTTTTAAAACAAATAAAAGAGCATTTTAAAGGCTGTGCTCTTATTATGTCCGTCAGAACTAGAATCATCAGAGCTTCACACAACAGCTGCTGCACGATCAACAGACAAACAGCACGAGCCCTCGTTATTACACTTTACAAAGTCAATATCAGGGCCATTCGATCAGAGATTATAAACGAAACGCAACAACTACAGAATCATCTGCTAAACAGCGCGTGCACGTCACTGAACAAGAGAAATGCGCTTTAAGTTACTTACAGGTGAGTCGCGTCACACTCGATGCCAGCGTTTCATCGGACCGTGTGTCGGATTTATTTGCAGATTAGCTGAAAAACATGTTGTTAAACTGACATTGACAGCTCTCATCTGCAGGATCCGCACGTGTTGTTGTTGTTGTGACTCTCGAGCGTCATGTTGTCACGCAGTCGAAGGTGTCAGACTGAAGCTGAAGCCCGCTTGCGCCGCCTCGTGGAGCGGATGAAAAACCGCACTTCAGTTTCTCTGCTATTCGTGAGAAATTGTTGATTTTTATTAAATATAAATATATAACAAAACAAAAACAGATAGAACAGTACAAATTCCTGTTTAAGTTCATTAGACTCGATTTGCAGCGGTGTAATTCCCAAAAATCACCACAGGAGGGCCTGCTTTAGGTCCTCTGACTTTTTTTTGCATTTCATTTTGTTTTAGTAGAAGAGGACAGAACAAAATCACACACAAACAATGAGCTAAAATAGCAACGCACAAAAAACACCACAGGAGGGCGTTCGTTAGTCTTGGGTCACAGTAGACTCATTAGACACGTTGTGGTGAGTTTTGTGAATTACAGTCCAGTCAAATAAACCTAAACTGGTGTCGCCCTCCTGTGGTGATTTTTGTGAATGACATGCTGCATTGATTATAATAAATGCTCATGTGAAAGACCAAAGACAACAGTGAATTCAGCACAATCTCAGTGGTACAGAAGAAAATCGCCTTTGGGTGTAAAAAAAAGAACTGTGTCAAATCCAGCAAGTTTTACTGAAAATGAGGTTTACATTACAAACATAAAACAATAGTAAACCATCTGTTTTATCTGAAGCACAGTGGTACAGTGGCTAAACATGGGATTTTGACTCATGAAGCTGCACCAGAGATGTGTTCAAATTGGCATTGAACGTCTTTTACTCAGCCTAAACCTACAACAATATAAACTTTAAAATAAAGCTAAATGACTCTAAAATCCAAAAAAACAGCATCACTGCTTCTGTGGCTCAGTGGTTGAAGTCTTCAGTCACAAACAGGAAAGTCCTGGTTCAAACCCCATGATTATTATTCATAATTTACAACAAATCTCTCAATAAAAGCCTGTTCGAAATTTTCATCAGCTCCACAGACTCAAATCCCACTATTGCTTATTTTAAATCCATCTCAGCCAACAAAGTCACTCAAACGGCAAAACACAGCATGAAATCCATGATGGGTTAGTGGATAAACACATGTTCTCTGAGGATGAGACTGTGATGGAGATGTGAGTTCAAATCCCACCTCCAAAAATCATATACGCCGCTTCTTTCAACTTCTTTATTGGGAAATCACAGGTAAACAGTCAAATATAAGTTCCTTCAGGTGCTCCAGCAAGAGATCTGTGGCTCGCAGGTAAGAGCGCTGCCTCACGGTTCAGAGGTTGCTGGTTCAATCCCAGCCAGGTCTCTGCGATACGAGTGAATGGAGTAGTGTGTGTGAAGGCGCGCCTGAAGAAGGGGGATATCAGTACGGTCTCCCCCTGGAGCTTCCAGCACTGTGACACGCAGCGGTTATACTTTTGCACACACTGAAAAAAAAAAAAAATAAAGCTGCATAAAAATTCTCATCCCACATCCCTTCCCCACATACTTAGGTTCCCATCATTTGCTTTTCAAAGGAAGGCCCTTCAAAAAGAAGATGATGGTAACCTACATGTTTAGTGCACTAGAACACACATTCACACACGAGATACTTCACCTGTCCATGAGCAGATGTCCATCATTACAGTCAACATCTGTCCACACGTCCAGAGCTCTGCTTCCAACCAACAACACATCACTTCTTCTGGAGAGACAAGACACACATACACACATTATTAGACACACTGCATCTAAAAAATCTAAAAATAAATTAAATAATAGTTAACAAATATAAATTAAGTACATAAACTAAATTCCTAAACAGTGTAAAAATATCGCAGAGTCTATTACTATTACGTAAACAATCCTGTACCTTTAATAATCTTTTAGTTCAATCTGCTTGTATCCCCAGTTTAGTTAAGACGTTTTTAATTAAATAAATGTGCATATTCATTCATTCTTTCAGAAGAGGCAAACAGCACGATTATTTATTATTCTCCTTTCATTTAAAGATTATTAAGGTAGCACAACAACTGATTGATTTGTTATTCTGAAGATCTGACAGGTTCAGCATGTAAACACAGTCTGTGATCAACCTTCACAGAAGATGTGAGTGTCTGAATACACTGCTAGCTGTCCAGTAACAAACACATTTTAAACAACATCATCATCGAAATCCATCTTTTGAGGCTTTTGTTCCAAGTGTTTTCGCTCTGTGTCTGTTGAATCTATCGTTACATGACTCTAAATGAACTGACAAAACTGCTCTGCTCTGACATTTCTTACATTCACATTCAGTTACTTACAGGTGAGTCGCGTGACACTCGTTTTATCACGCGGGTTTGTTTGCTGTCGAGCTGAAAGATGTGCTGTCAAAGTGACTAACAGCTCTGCAGGACCTGCACGTGGTGTTGTTGTGACTGTTGTCAAGCAGTGAGGAAGTCAGACTGAAGCTGAACCCGATTGCGCCGCCTCGTGGTGACGCAGTTTTCATTTGTATTGATGTATTATTGTCAAAGCAGGGCTTTAATGAGTCTGCTGGAGTATTTGGGTGATGCTGTTCTTTCAGTAAGATACACTTATTGTTCACAAGGGGGAGCACGTTAACACACTGATTATTTTATTTGATTTAACAGCGATTCTGTTGTGGCTAGATTGGTAACCATCCTTCTGTGAAACCCTGGTGTGAGAGGATGTATTTATGTAAGCTGATCATGTCTAACACATGATGACGTTATTCCCTGTGACCCAAAAGTTACACAGTGTTTACTATATTGTAAATACGCCACCTTGTGCCAACAAATGAGGTGTTCAATTGCCAAATATACCACTGGTGTAGAGAAGGGGAGTCAAATTCAATTCCTGGAGCCCTGCAGAGTCTAGATTCAACACACACCTGCTTCAACTGATCACGTCCTTCAGGTTTATTTGAAGACTACTTGGTATGTGTGATGGAACAAAACTCTGCTGAGGGATTACGAGTTTTTTCCATTATGTGAGCTGCTGGTGTTAGTAATAACCCAATACATTATATTAGACATCTAATGAAGGATACATACGCACAAAGATAGACATTCTAACATCAAAAAGAATTACATTGTATTTTAAAAGGTCAAGTGCCTGGAAGCTTCTTCAAGGTCACCAAACTTCGTAAGTGGACCCAATTAATAACAACGGGCATTCTTTCCATAACATTCTGTATTTTATTGTTTTTTTTTTAATGTCAAATTTATTGTGTGCAAAACAGATTCTGCATTGTGAAAAGGCAGATGTTTAAAAAGGAAGATTATTAACAGACTTGAACAATCAAATCAGTCAAATGGTTTTGTTTTCCAAATATTCAATCGAAGACTGAACATGAGCAACAATTACCTGCACATTGAGCACATAAACACACACACATAAAGCTGAACATCATGAAACAATCCTCGTTCAGATAATGTGTGTTTGTATCTGTATTGTGCAGATTTGTATGTCTTCTGTCTAGGTTTTAAGAAAGCAAATTAAAGACCATGTGTGCCCGTGAACCGCAACACGTGAGGAAACTCAAACCCTTTTTGCCTTGTCGTGTCAAAGTGACCCGCATTCTTAGAGTGTCAAGAATGCGTCAGCACTAAATATATCCTCCAGGACCTGTGAAGAAACATTCAGTCCGTTTTGCAGCGCTGCAAGGTGCATGAGATTTCTTCTGATAGTTAATTAAAAAGTTTCAGTGCAGATTCACAGTGACAACTGTGTTTTGTAATCCATCTGCATGACTCGGGTTTTCATCGAGATTGGAGTTTTGTTCATGTGTGCATCTTTTTGAGCTCTGAAACGACAATGGACTACATGGAATAAATAGATGAAGATCAGCTCATTGAGTTTGTTATTCAAATAAGCCTCCAAGATGCTTGCAGTCTCTGTTTTGAACGTATCACAAAGGTATGCACAATACTTATTTCAATATACTTGCAATTTAACGACAATAATAATATACTTCAAACAAAGGTATTTTTTGGTCTCACACATTCTCTCATGCAGGACTTTGGAAACAGTCAGTGATGAAAACCTCAAGGTTTTATCTGCAATAGATCAAGGTACTTCATACGTGTGCCTAATTATCAATGCTCTATTTTGATTGCCCAATAGCATGATATTCCTCATATGGTTGTGCAACATTATTCAGGTGACGTGTTTGCACTGAGGCGCTTGCACAAGTACAGTGATGCCTTTAAGGAAAGAGACAGCAGAGGTTGGCTTCCGATGCACAGAGCGTCTGTCCAGCCTGATGTCTATGTGTTGGATTGCGTCCTCCTGGGTGAGCAGAATCACGTCTGATAAAGTACACATAAATGAGTCACAATTAGCTCGATATAAGGCAGAGGTATATATATTGGCATCTTTTTTTCCTGGATAGCATCTCATGAGCTGAGCATGGAGGAGATGACATTCGATGGAGACACCGCTCTGACACTGGCTTGTCAAGCAGGGCATGTGCAGAGCGTAAAAGTTCTTCTCCAACACGGAGCATCTCCACACAACCCCAACAGCAGGAATGAGACTCCACTACTTCTGGGTATTACAACAAAAACATAATCAAATCAGTCTTATCTCTTGTTGGAGCTCTCTATAAGCAATTAAAGGGATAGTTCACCCAAAAATTAAAATGAGCATGCTCCATTTGTATACGTTTCTTTCATCTTTTGAGCACAAAAGATGATATTTTTAAGAATGTTGGTAGACAAACAGTTGACGGTAGCCATTGACTTCCATTGTATGAAAAAAAAAAAATACTATGGATGTCAATGGCTACCGTCAACTGTTTGGTGAACTGTCCCTTTAAGCAGATGTCATTATAAACAAAAGTTATTTGAAAAACTTCCCCAGGTGAATCTCGTGAATAAATGACAGAACTTTATTTCCCCTAACATAAGAAAATAATAAATAATTAAATAAAAAAACAAGAAAATATATTTGGCATTAATAAAGAGATTTAATTATGAATATATTATTATTATTATTAATAACAATTTTATAATGTTTTAAGACCATTAATATTTTTTAATAAAGCACATTTTACCCAATTTAATGTGATTCTCATAAATGTAATGAAGTGATGAAAATTATCTTGTATGGACAACATTTTTAATTCATAATTTTTTTTTTTTTGTCATTGAATCTTATTCAAATTATATAGAGATCAGCATTACTTTAGCACAACAAAATAATGTACAAATACTGTAGTTTATACAGTTGAAATAAAAGTTTTTGTTTTTCTCCACATTACAGCTGACAACTGAGAATTGGGTTAAATGTGTTTAATTGGCACAACATATTGTCAAAGCCAAAAACATAAATGATCCTAAAATAATGTTATTAAATGTTAGGGATGTCCCAAGCAGATCTCAAGGATCTGGGCCGATCAAGCTTTTTTTTAACTGATTACTCTCTGCATTAATCTGTATATATTGGATTTAATTTAATAACTTTAATGTACCTGAAGTGTGCACCAAACATACATTCCTATAGGAATATAAAAGTATTGGATCGGGAGATATCGGCGGATACTCAATATAAAATTATTTGAGTCGGATCAGATCAGGGGGCACAAATAACCTGATCGGGACATCCTCATCAAATATTGGTTTATGCCAGATACAATTTCTTTTTAAGTTTTTTTTTTTTTTGATTTTGACTGGGATTAAATGTAACCCAGATTTTTGACAGATTCTATTAAATTCACCACCTCATACAAAATTACACTTTGTCCTATACATGCCAATTTAAGCACAGTTTTATTAAAATAGGATTAAATAACATATCATATCATCAGTCGTGTCACCGGCTTGTGAATGTAAGAAAGAAAGAAAGTGTATTGTGGTTTTATACAAGTACATAAAACTGCTTGGTTTTGAGTTTTATAATAGGCTTCAGGATCATATTCCCACGTTTCCCTTTGTAGCTGTGAGGGTAAACTCTTATGAAATGGTATATACACTGATAATGGGAGGCGCCTTCGTGAGGCAGCTGTGTTTGAAGAAGTGGACAGTCACCCATGAGGCTGCTAAGGTGGGCTGCGTGGACATCCTGATGCTGTTGCTGAGACAAGGGGGGAAGGTGATGGGACGGGACGGGCATGGGGTCACACCGCTGGGCATCGCTGCAGAGTACGGACATCCGGAAATACTCTCAATCCTTATCCAAAATGGTAAGTCAGGTG